>NC_052150.1:167641215-167793374 GCF_902713615.1 Scyliorhinus canicula | reverse complement strand
ACCAAACGCTGGTTTGACGCTTGTGGGGGCGGAGAGGGGGAGTGAGCACCACGACCGTGCTCGGGAGGGGACTGGTCCGCGATCGGTGCCCACCGATCATCGAGCCGGCGTCTCAAAGGGACGCACTCTTTCCCCTCCGCCGCCCCGCAAGATCAAGCCGCCACATCTTGTGGGGCGGCGGAGGGGAAGACGGCAACCGCGCATGCGTCATTAGGCGCGCCGGCAACCTCATTCTTGGTGCGCTGGAACTTGACGCCAGCGACAAGGCCCGGCGGCCGAGAATAACGGAGCGCCGCTCCTAGCCCCCCGGGTGGGGGTGAATAAGGTGAGAGGAGCGGCCTCCGAGGCCGTCGTGAATCTCGGCCGAGTTCACGACGGCCTTCTCGATTTTTCACTGGAGCGGAGAATTCCGCCCAATGGGATTCTGCAGTGGGTTGTAATTTGTCTTCAACTAGAGACAGCAAAGAATGGGTGAAAATGGAGAGGGACTTGCATAGCTAGGTATCACCAGCAAGTGGGTGCAACTGGATCATTGTTGAGATTATTACTATTCGTAGTTTACACAACTAATTTGAAACTGAAGCTGCCAGGATTTTGGAGGCTCAAACAATTGAAAATAAGAAAACCAAATATAAAGGATTGAGGTTAAATTGGGAAGTTGCCAATAGCATTTTATGTGGACAAATGCAAAATAACGAGGTTAAGTAAAGGATAGAAACGGGACGCCATTTAATGAATAACCTTATTTGAGGTCCAGGATCAGCCATGATGGCAGAGCAAACTTGAAAGGGCCCCTATGACCCACCCTCATTTCTTATTTTCACAACACAACAAAAGCACAGTGTATCATACCAGTAAGGAAGCTAGCCAGAACTTTGTCTGTATATCAGAAAGATAGGGCGCAGATCAATGGTAATTACAGAGGATTATGTATGCCATACAGCACAGAAACAAACCATTTGACCCCACTGGTTCTTGTTGCCTATAACATTTCTGCAATGTAATTTATGTCTATCATTCCTAATTTTGTCATTGTGTAGGCATCTAATATTAAAAATGATACCACCCACCCATTCCATTGTTTTGTGTCACTCTAACATGCAAATTACACTTGGGGGGGGGGGGGTAATCCTCCCAACAAAAAAATAAGAGGTTGTTAACATTTTGAAAGATTTTAATAGAGTACACACAGGGAGCATGCTTCCACTATTGGGGAAGAACACAGAGGCTCTAAATATAAAATAGTCACCAAGTATCCAATAGGGAACTCGGAACAAACTCCTTTATCCAGACAATGTTGCGAATCTGAAGCTCACTACGACAAGAGTGGTTAAAGTGAATAGTATCAATGTATTTAAGGGGGTGCTGGGCAAACACATCAGGGAGAAGAGAATAGAGGCTTCTGACGATGGAATAAGATGAAAGAAAGCTTGTAATGATGATGCCCCCCATCTCCCCCAATTGGGAGACACCTCACAGGATATAAACCCCGACCTGGGAGCAGGTAGAGGAGGCTGACCCTGCGGGGTGAGTCATGTAATTGTAGTATTGTGAGTAGAGTAAAGAAACCTTGTTTCATCCTGCCTATCTGGTGTCTTAATAAGTCCCTAACTGTGGCTGCAACCGGAGAATGGTGCACAAACGTGGATACGTAAGCATCCGAGGAGGTGCAGCAAAGAGCCACCAAACTATTGCTTAGCTTTAGACGTTTTGAGTTATGAATAGAAGTTGAGGAGCCTGGAGTTTACTCTGGAGAATCCTTCAGAAGATATCATTCAATGTTCTTTTGGGCAAATTGAACTCTAAATATATTCCCTTTGCCGCAAGCTCTAGTAATCTGACACCGATGTGGAAGAAACAATTTACACTTGGAATTAAATACTTTACGCAGAATGATGAATGAATGGAATAGACTACTTTGAAGGCGGAATGTATGGGTAAACATGGAGGAATTAGTTATTGGAGGGAATGGTGATTTTTTTGATCGCTATCTTTTGAGTAGAGCTAAATAGCAGAGTCTCTTTCAGCTCTCTCTGTCCAGTTTATGTTCCAGTAATTCCTAAACATGCAAATGTGATGGTCATCTTACTAAGAATAAATCTATGGGATGGGGCAAAAGAAGGGCAGATAATTAATTGCTTCCAGATATATTGGATAAAACTGCACAAATGTTTACAGATTTCCCAAATTGGAATGTACATGTTTAACTGCTCCACAGAATATTTTGTGTGCAAAAACGTACTTCCTGGTATCCTTTTTTTCATGGTGACACACGCAAACTCTTTTTTTAAAAATTAGCCCGTTAAACAGAAAGGCTTATTGTTGCATTACAATTATTGTTTTTCAGTGAGTCTGTCCTATTTCATTTTCCCTGGGCAACAATTTCACATTGCGTTATGAGCATGACACTGCTGCTAACATTGTTTTCTTTGTTTGGCCTGGAATTTGCAGGTTTTTGACAGTGAGTAGTCGGCATTTCTGTCATTACCCCTTTTGAATGTAACCTCATCTTCAGAAATTTGCGCAAATGCAGATGAATGTGAAATCCAGAAGTTACAATCTGTTCTCTCTCTCTCTCTCTGCTTTTTTCTCACTTTTCTCTTTTTTCTCTCTCACCTCTCTTTTCTCGCTTTCTCACCTCTCTCTTTACTCTTTCTTTCTCTCCTCTCTCTTTCTCTTTCCCTCCTCTCCTCTTTCTCTCTTTTTCTTTTTCTTTTTCTCGCCTCTCTTTCACACAGATACACCATGGAAAGCATTCTTTCTGGTTGTATCACAGCTTGACATGGAGCCTGCTCTGCCCAAGACCGCAGGAAATGACAAAAGGTTGTGAATGTAGCCCAATCCATCATGCAAACCAGCCTCCCATCCATTGACTCTATCTATAATTCCCGCTGCCTTGGAAAGGCAGCCAGCATAATTAAGGACCCCACGCACCCTGGACATACACTCTTCCACCTTCTTCCGTCAGGAAAAAGATACCAAAGTTTGAGGTCACGTACCAACCGACTCAAGAACAGCTTCTTCCCTACTGCCATCAGACTTTTGACTGGACCTACCTCGTATTAAGTTGATCTTTTCTCTACACCTTGCTATAACTGTAACATATTCTGCAGTCTCTCCTTCCTTCCCTATGTACGGTATGCATTGTTTGTACAGCATGCAAGAAACAATACTTTTCACTGTATACTAATACATGTGACAATAATAAATCAAATTCAAAAAACGTTCTTTCTCTCTTTTTCTCTCTTTCTCTCTCTCTCTCTCTCTCTCTCCATCTCTCTCTCTCTCTCTCTCTCTCCTCTCTCTCTCTCTCCTCTCTCTCTCTCTCCTCTTTTCTCTCTTCTCTCTCTCTCTCTCTCTTTTCTCTCTCTCTCTCTCTTTTCTCTCTCTTTCTCTCTCCCTCTCTTCTCTTTCTCTCCCTCTCTTCTCTTTCTCTCCCTCTCTCTCTTTCTCTCATTCTCTCCCCCCTCTCTCTTTCTCTATCCCCTCTCTGTTTCTCTCTCCCCTCTCTTTCTCTTTCTCGTTCCTTCCCCCCTTCCTCTCTATTCTCTCTCTTTTCTCTATTCTCTCTCTTTTCTCTATTCTCTCTCTTTTCTCTATTCTCTCTCTATTCTCTCTCTCTTTCTCTTTCCTTCTCTCTCTCTTTCTCTTTCCTTTTCTCTCTCTCTTTCTCTTTCCTTTTCTCTCTCTTTCTCTTTCCTTTTCTCTCTCTTTCTCTTTCCTTTTCTCTCTCTTTCTCTTTCCTTTTCGCTCTCTTTCTCTTTCCTTCTCTCTCTCTCTTTCTCTTTCAAATTAGTCATACTGTAGAGGAGGAATTCTTGGAGGGTACACAGGATGGCATTCTGGACCAATACTTTGAGGAACTAACTAGAGAACCGACCATCCTAGACTGTGTACTATGTAATGAGAATAGAATTACTGTGTAATGAGAATGGAATCATTGGCAATCTAGTTGTTGAGACACCTTGGTGATGAGTGAACATAGGGGCTGGTTTAGCACACTGGGCTAAATCGCTGGCTTTGAAAGCAGACCAAGGCCGACCAGCAGCGCAGGTTCAATTCCCGTACCAGCCTCTCTGAACAGGTGTCGGAATGTGGTGACTAGGGGCTTTTCACAGCAACTTCATTGAAGCCTACTTGTGACAATAAGCGATTTCATTTTATTTTCATAATATGATAGAATTTTTCATCAAGTTGTGGAGTGATGTAGTCGATTCTGAGTCCAGGGTCCTGAATCTTAATAAAGGAAACTGTGATATTAAGAGTTGGTTATGATCAATTGGGAAACATTACTTAAAGGGATGACAGTGGCTAGGCAATGGCAAACATTCAAGGAGTTCATGGGGGATCTGCAACAATTACTTTTTCCTGTCCGGCACAAAAGTAAAACCGGAAAGGAGGCCAATCCATGGCTTACAAGGGAAATTAGAAATGGTATTTAATTCAAGGAAGAAGCATACAAATTGGCCGAGAAAAACAACACACCTGAGGATTAGGAGCAGTTTAGAATTCAGCAAAGGAGGACCAAATGATTGATTAAGGGAAGGGGGAAATAGAATTCGAGAGTATGCTTGCAAAGAACATAAAAACTGATTAAAAGTTTCTATATGTATGTGAAAAGAAAAAGATTGTCAGAAACAGGTGAATTTATAATGGCGGAGTAACTAAACACATACTTTGGTTCTCTCCTCACGATGAAGACACAAATAAGATACCAGAAATATTAGTGAAGGCAGGGTTTAATGAGAGGGAGGAACTGGATATCAATATTAGTAGAGGAATGGTGTTGGGGAAATTGACGGGATTGAAGGCTAATAAATTCCCAGGGCCTGATAATCTACATCCCAGAGTACTTAAGGAAATGGCTCTACAAATAGTGGATGCATTGGTGGTCATCTTCCAGGAATCCATAGACTCGGGAACAGTTCCTGCTGATTGGAGGGTAGCTAATGTAACTCCACTAAAGGGATGTAGAAAGAAAGCAAGGAATTATAGACCAGTAAGCCTGGCGTCAACAGGGGAAAATTTGTGAATCCATTTTTAAAGAATTTATAACCGAGCACTTGATCAGACAGAGTCAGCATGAATTTATGAAGGGGGAATCATGCTTGACAAAATCTACTGGAATTCTTCAGGGATGTAACTAGTACAGTTTTTGATGAGGGGGAGGCAGTTGATGTGGTTTATTTGGACTTTCAGGAGGCTTTTGACAAAGTCCCACATAAGAGATTAGCACGTAAAATAAACTACATTGGATGAGGGATAGTGTATTGAGATGAATAGAAAGCTGGTTGGCAGACGAAACAAATGGCAGGCAGTGATTAGTGGGGTACCTCAAGGAACAGTGTTGGGACCCCAGCTATTCACAATATACATTAATGATTTAGATGAGGGAACAAAATGTAATATCTCAACGTTTACAGTTGGCACAAAGCTGGTTGGGAGGTTGAGCTGTCAGGAGGGTGCAGAGATATTTCGGTGTGATTTGGACAAGTTGAGTGAGTGGGCATGCAGTATAATTTGGATAAATAGATTATCCATTTTGGTAGCAAAAATAGGAAGGCAGACTATTATCTGAATGGGCATAAATTCGGAGAGGGAAGAGGAATGTGCAATGATACCTTTGTGTCCTCGTACACCAGTCACTGAAGGTAAGCATACACTTGCAGCGAGCAGTAAAGAAGGCAAATGGGATGTTGACCTTCATAGGGAGAAGATTCGAGTACAGGACTAGGGATGACTTGCTTAATTGTACAGGGCCTTGGTCAGGCCACACCTGGAATATTGCATGCAGATTTGATTTCCTTATCTGAGGAATGATGTTCTTGCTCAAAGGAATGCAGAAAAGATTTACCACACTGATTCCTGGACTGGGAGGATGCAAATATGAGGAGAGGTTGAATCAGTTAGGATTATATTCGCTGGAATTCAGTAGAGCAGTAGAGTGAGGCGGGATCTCATCGAAACCTCTAGGTCAATGCGAGAAGGATGTTCCCGATGGCAGGGGTGTCCAGAACTAGGGGCCACAGTCTGAGGATATGGGGTAGACCATTTGGGACAGAGGAGAAATTTCTTCGCCCAGAGAGTGATGAGGTGAGCTTGTTACCACAGAAAGTTGTGTATGTTTTCAAGAAGTAGTTAGATGTAGCACTTTGGGTGAAAAGGATCAAAGGATATTGGGGAAGGCAGGATCAAGCTATTAAATTGATGATCAGCCATGATTCTAATGAATTGCAGACCACTTTCTTAGGGCTGAATGGCCTCCTCCTGCTCCTATTTTCTATGTAGTTAACACTTAATTATCCTAATTGGCTACTTGCCAAAGCGTTGGGGTGTTGGGATGCTTCAGAGAGGCTCCCCAATAGCCGGCTTTCCAAAATTACACTCGCCACTGCCTTTACAAGCACCTCCATGAGGCTGATCAGATTTCACCCTGTATCTATATGAGGATTCTTTCATCTGATTGAAGAGTTATACTGTTTCACGTGCCACGCATCTCCGCAGGGGGTGCTGTGCCAAAGAGGAAAATTAGAAACAGTAAATTGCAGCTCAAAAGCCTGTAAGAAGTCTGTGGGCTGTTGTCAGCTTGATAAACGGTGAGTGCTTTACCTTCATTGCTTACTGCAAAATCCAGGTCAATAGATTTCTAATGTGGGTTGCGGGGTAAGAACAAGCTGGAGATAACATTTGGTTAACATCTAATTTTGGCATGATCCATGACAAGTCCTGTCCTCACCTGTGGTACTGTGGGGTGATGAATCACGGCCAGTATAGATGGAATTTGTCACCTTTTGGCTTTAAAGCACCTGCAGCATCAAACCTAGAATGTTTAATGTGTGTGATTCATCAAGGTGGCCCTTTTCCTTCAAATGATGCCAAATGTCTCTTGTTGTTGTTTTTGGTACTTTTACAGAAGTTGTTCACTGACTAAAATTTAAGTTGAGATTTTTTTTTTTGCATATCTATGTCGATAACCTAATCTATTGCCCAGTATATTTCAGTCAGTTAACTGAGTTTTTGTGGCATTATTTTGTACTATTTATATCTATCTCTCTGCCTGCCAAAGATGGTCTATGAAGTGAGTTAGCAGTCTTGAACTTATACTGCACTATTAATAGTATTTGACAGTTTAGCCCAAGGGTGCCATTGTGAAATCTGTGATAGATCTTTCAGTACAGAATTGGAAATGAAAACCTTAAAACTGGCTACTGTGTAATTAACTCTTGGAGCCTGCAATTCTAAGGCATGTTACCCCTTCAATTTGCTTTTTTAAAAAAAAGTTAAAAATCACCTCCTAATCTTTTTGGCTGCGGAAAGGAAATTACTAGTGGTAATATTACTAGAGGTAATATACATATGGGTGATAACACATTGATGGTTTATGGGGCTGGTTTAGCACAGTGGGCTAAATAGCTGGCTTGCAATGCAGAACAATGCTAGCAGCATGGGTTCAATTCCCGCACCGGCCTCCCTGAACAGGCGTCAGAATGTGACGACTGGGGGCTTTTCACAGTAACTTCATTGAAGCCTACTTGTGACAATAAGATTATTATTTTATGTCATTGCCAATATTTTTTTTTTGCTTCCCTCCTACCTTGTCCACTCTCGGGTAGGAATCTTAGACCTCACCCCTTTATGTTTCATCAATGAAATGGATTTTTCTCAGTTGATTCTTGGATGTAGAATGTGGTAATTCCCAAGTTGCCCCTGAATTAAAAAGACAATTTTATTGGCAATTTTGCCACAAAATAATGACTATGCACGTCATTTTCCCAGTAGCGTGGCCCCTTTTGAGGGGGTGAGCTCCACTGACCACGTGACTGACTTGGGCCAATTATGCGGGATCATGTGAACCCTGCCCATTGGGGAGTTTGCGTGGGACCCTGGGAACAGGACCCCGGGCAGTATGGAGCAGGGAGCTAAAGAATAAAGACCTGTGTATAGTGGTTCTCTGCCTGGTATCTAACTGCCTTTGCCTGTCATCAATAAATCCCTTTGTTTATTACTGAAAACCTCTCTCCAGTGTGTGGTGATATGCATCACTGTAAATACACAAGGGGTTAATGTAAATACACTACGACTAAGTAAACACTAGAGGGAGCACCAGAGACATCATGACATGCAGACATACAGCTAATGAACACATAGAATAGGACACTACCAATAGACAGTCAAGACACCCAGAGGTGACACTACCACAAGGGGGCAACCCATATAAAAGGACAGGGCACACATGCTCTTTCTCTTTCCACAGGCGACACTTGGAAAGAAGAACAGGGGCAAATCAGAAGTATCACACCCACTGCATGGCTTAGAGCAGACTGGTTAGTTAGACTGAGTTACTATAGCAAGATTAGCAGGAGAGTCAAACTCCAGTAGGAGAATTGTTAACTGTTCAATAAATGTGCTAAACCGTGAACCTTCCTTTGTCAGAGCATACATCAAGGAAGCAGTTTATGCTACATGAAGAAGCATAACACAACACCGTGTATATCCCAAGACACCAAACCCTTCCAAGTCCTTTTCTCTGTTATCTACCTGAGTAGGTGCTTTAGCTCCGTTGGCTGGACAGATGGTTTGTGATGCAGAACACGTTGTGGGTTCAATTCCTGTGCTGGTTATTCATGAAGGTCCCACATTCTCAACCTGACAGTTCACCTGAGGTGTGGTGATCCTCAAGTTAAATCACCTCCAGTCAGCTCTCCCCTCAAAGGGGAAAGCAGCTTATGTCATCTGGGACTATATTGACTTTACTTTATCTGAAAGACCTGTTACCCACCTGAGCAGGACTGCACAGTCTTTACTTGTTAACCAGCGCCCCTTTTTTAAATTTACACTTGTGCACAAACGCCTCGACTGCCTTAACGTCCTATCTCTCTCTAACCTCCTACAACCCCCTGAGAGTTTTGCATTCCTCTAATGCAGGCTTTGTGTAGCCCCACCTGGTTTAACTTATGATTGTTGGTGGCCTTCAGCCGCCTATGCCCTGAGCTCTGGAATGCTGCAATTAGCTGTCAATTTTTGCCCGAATATGCTTCTATGAAGCACCTTGGAATGTTTTACTACATTACAGGTGCTTTAGAAATGGAATTCACTTATTGTAAAACACTCTGACATCCTGTAGTTGTAAATGTGTTTCGTAAACACAAGTTTATTCTTCCTGGCAGAAGTACCCCTAGCCTGCAGTAGGCCTTGAACTCAGACTGAACCACCCTGATACAGTTTTGCCATAAGTTCATTCATTATTTTTATGGTTTGCAATATCCAGCGACTCTTCTCTCATCCTAACAAACAGAATATCTTCTCCAAGGAACTTCTTTTCAGTTGGTTGTAGCAACAATAAGTTGTGCTAATTTAATATTGTCACTTGCTGAAATGTTCTAGATTTTTCACTGTGTGGTTAGTGTTTCCAAAGCCTGAACCTTGGTGGCTATTGTTTGAAATGACAGCCAGAATAACAGCTTAATTCCTAATCTGCTCACACTTTTGTTTGTCGCCATCCTGTCAGCTACTGCAAGACAGTTATGGCTGTGGAAGGAGTTTTCATGGCGTAGCTTGTGAATCCTTCCACAACTTCACACTCCTTCCTTGGAGAAAAGTGTGAAGATACAACAACACATTTGTCTTTGTGTCTACATGGCTGCTACTTTGGATTTAAATTGAACACATTGCGTACTATTTATATGGTAGCGATGACCACTAAAATGGTTGCAAACTAGAGCCTTGTCAGATCGTTTTAATGAAACATCTGACATGCTTCCCTAATCAGATCCTTCAGAGTGGATGTGTGAATATCTTGTTAATTCAGTGCTGCTTGTTTGGATTAGTTTTGTTTTGCAGCCAACCTGTCATTTTCCCAAGATTATAGTACAGTATTCTACACTAGTTGTTTTGTTTTTGTCCAATGCAACAGTAATGCCTGACTTTGAGAGAAACATCTGAACTATTTTAAACTTAATGCCCCTTCTCTATATTGGCGGGATTGATGAAAAAAATCAATGGGTCATGTTTTTCTGCCAAAACAGCATTGAGGCAAATGGTATAGCAACTTCAGACAAGGAGAAAATGTATTTTAAATACCAAAGCCCTTAGCTGATATTATCATCCCAGTTATACCACAGTTGGCTTTGTGAGAATGGCATAGCGTTGCCTACCTCGCCACTGAATGTTATGAAGTTGTTGCATTTGTGTGGTAGATGCCCGAGAACAGGGCTTCTTATTATTTCAAGCTTTCAACACTGATATTTGTTAATTACTGCCTCTTTGGCACTGAAAACGAACCATTACAAGTGTAAAGTTTTATTTGTTCACAAGCCAATCTCTTTTATTTTTCTTTCTATACCTGATTTGACATTGAATGCACTCACTTTTAATTTTCACTTCCTTCTCAGTCCTTTGCCATTCATTTCTCGATCATTAGTAGCAACACGCTATTTAAACAAAGTGAAACAGCCCAAGGCACTTCAAAGCTTTGCAGAACAAAATTCGATATTGAGGAACATAATATCACAAAATGTACCATGCTGTCTACTAACTCATTTTAATCAGCTTTTATCCCCAACAAGATTACAGATCTGAGCTGTTGGTCTAACTACAGATTTAAAAGCACCATTATGTTCTTATTAGATACAATTCCCAAACTTTATGGAGCATGCCTATATTCTTAATAGTAACTTTCCAGTAATCCAGAAGGGGTCACTGTTGAAGCATATTGTGTTAAGCAGTTTCCTTGGAAGAAATAGAGTATAGATGGCATTTCTTGTTATTTAGTAAACACATGTTAAAACGATAAATAGCACTTTTTGTCTTAGATATTTGTGCACATTATGAAACTATAATGCTGCAGGAGAAGTGAGATAGTTTAATTTCCACTTTTAAGATTTATTCCGGCTCATTCGCCTTCATTGTGCATTGCTATTGGTTATAATATTCTGACTTCATGATCCCAGCAGGGTACATCGCCCAAGGTCTGCAAATCTTAAATTCGGACACGTGCTGTACAGACATTTTTGACGCAGGTGTAAGACAATGCACAGCTGCAACCACATTTCTGTCGTACACATGCGGTGGTGACTCGAGGCACCCTGCTGGAGAGCAGTTTTGGAAAACTTTTTTTAAAAAACTTGGATATTTGAAGCTCGATACATTTGAGGAGCATCTTGTCATACTTCATAATTTTTTTGGAGGGATTTAAATCAAAAGAACAGTGCAGCTGGCTGGGGAGAGGCGTTGTATTTTGTTTTCCCATTATGACACTAATTGAGTAGGTGTTCTTGCCTTTTACTGAAATGCAAATGTTGCTGCTGTTTGCTGGGTCTTTTCAGAAACTTAACTGCATATTGGATTGTACCCCCCCCCCCCCCCCCCCCCCCCCCCCGGCTAAGCTGCTATTCCAAAATCATGGACACTTGTTTTTTTTCCTTGTACAACTATTTTCAGGGGCAAGATCGTGCACTTTTGCATTCATCACCCCCCCGCTGATTTATTGGCATCAGTCCGTTTTGACCAACTTTGAGATGGACAGGTTTTATTGATTTGTTGCATTTTAAAAAATCTTCTGGGAAACCTTTCCACTGTATAAATGCGTAGTGATATCTTGTAAGAGGGCAATCTATGAGGCTACAGGGTACTAACTTCTTGTGTTACAATTAACACTGGTTCATAAAGTGATGTGGGACCTTCCAAAGCAACTGTTTGTGAGTAAGCGCCAATGAGTATTTTTAATCTAGTAAAATAATTAATTGCTTAGTACTAAAGTAGGGACTTTAAAGAAAAGTATAGAATAGTACTGCACAATTATAATAAGTGTTTGGTAAGAAACAAGGTTCCTAGCTAATGTAAATGAGCCCCCTCGCTAACAAAACATTTTTTAAAGGGAATAAACAGCGTAATTGAGAGGTGTGTCCTTGTCAGAGACATCTGACTCATGATATGCTCCTCCTGCACACTGTGGGACGTGATAACCATGTCTGCAGAAGGTGTGTCCAAATGCAGCTTCTAGCTAATTGGATATTGGAGCTGGAGCTGTGGGTGGACTCGCTGTGAAGCATCTGCAATTCTGAGGAAGTCACGGATTGCACATTTAGCAAGGTGCTCACACCACAAGTAAGAATTGCACAGACAGAAAGGAATGTGTGACTATCAGGATCAGTAAAAGAGTCAGAAAGGTAGTTCACAGTCCTCTGTGGTCATCCTCCTCTCACAGATATACCGCTTTGGGGGGATGACCTCTCAGGGGGAGGGGGGGTGGGGGGGGGGGAGGAGAGAGAGAGAGAAAGCAGCAGCAGCCAGGTTCACGGCACTGTGGGTGGCTCTGCTGCTCAGAGGGGCGGGAGGAAAACAAATGGCAAGGCTATAGTGATGGGGGATTCAATAGATAGGGGCATAGACCGATGCTTCTGTGGCTGCAAACATGAATCAAATATGGTATGTTGCCTTCCTGGTGCCAGGGTTAGGGATGTCATGGAGCGGCTGAAGGGCACTCTGGGAAGGAAAGGTGAACAGCCAGTGGTAGTCGTACACATTGGTACCAATGACATAGGTAAACTAAGGGATGAGACCTGCAAGATGAGTACAGGAATTAGGAGATAAATTAAAATGCAGGTCCTCCTATGTAGTAACCTCAGGATTACTGCTAGTTCCATGCACTAGCGAGAGCAGAAATTAAAGGATAGACCAAATCATAGAACTTGCAGTGCAGAAGAAGGCCATTCGGCCCATTGAGTCTGCACCGGCCCTTGGAAAGACCCTACCTAAGCCCAAACCTCCAGCCTTTCCCCATAACCCAATAACCCCATCTCGCCTTTTTGGACACTAAGGGCAATTTATCATGGCCAATCCACCTAACCTGCACATCTTTGGACTTGGGAGGAAACCAGAGTCCCCAGAGGAAACCCACACAGACACAGGGAGAAAGTGCAAACTCCACACAGACAGTGACGCAAGCCGAGAATCGAACCTGGGACCCTGGAGCTTTGAAGCAACTGTGCTAACCACTATGCTAACGTGCCACCCGCAATCAACATGTTGCTGGAGAAATGGTGTAGCTGGAATGGATTCAGAATCTTGAGACACTGGGATCGGTTCTGGGGAGACTGATGCAAGCCAGGCGAGTTACACCAAGGCAGAGCTGGGACCAGTGTCCTTGTGGGGGCATTTGCTAGTTCGGTTGGGGAGTATTTAAACTGGTGTGGCAGGGGAATGGGACCCCAGGAGCAGGATCAGATTCAGATCAGGAAAATGGATGCAGAACATTGTGGTGAATCATAATAGCATAATTCACACTGTTATCACACATGTTGTACCATGCCTCTGTAAGCTCGGCACACGAGCAGTTGCGCGGCTCTGCCCCTAGGGGAGGTGTACTGGGAATGTACGGAAGTTTGTACTCGGCTCCACCCATGGCTCCGCCCTTGACTCCTCCGCCCCCCCCCACTGGTTGTATAAAGCTTGGCAGTCGGAGCCTGCCTGCCAGTTCATCTAGAGTTCATCTCGTCACAGGCAGGCTCTGTTGTAAGACGATTAAAACCACTGTTCACTTCTAACCACGTGTCGCGTGAATTGATGGTCTGATCAAACATTAGCTAGTGATGTGGAAGCCCCCCCCCACCATCCCAATAACTCCTTAACCTAACCAACACGTCTTTTTTGGACACTGAGAAACAATCTAGCATAGTCAATCCACCTAACCTGCCCATCTTTGGACTGTGGGAGGAAACCAGAGTACCCGGAGGTAACTCATGCAGACACTGAGAGAATGGGTGGCATAGTGCCACAACGGTTAGCACTGCTGCCTCACAGCATCAGGGACCCGGGTTTGCACTATTTCCCCGTGTTTGCGTGGGTTTCCTCCGGGTACTTTGGTTTCCTCTCAAAGTCCAAAGATGTGCAGGTTAGGTGGATTGGTCACGTTAAATTGCCCCTTAGTGTCCAAAAGGTTAGGTGTGGTTACTGGGTTACGAGGATAGGATCGGGGCATGGGCCCTAGGTAGGGTACTCTTTCCAAGGGTCGGTGCAGACTCAATTGGCTGAATGGCCTATTTCTGCAGCATAGAGATTCTATGAATGTCCCAATGAGCCAAGGCCAGAATTGAACATGGGTCCTTGGTGCTGTGAGGCAGCAGTGCTAATCACTGTGCCATCGTGCTGCCCCCATGGGAGTATTACAAACCAGGTAGATGAGTGAAGGGCACAAGTACACACGTGGGAGCAGGATGTCATTGCTAAAAGAGGGGCAAAATTGGCAGCTCCATATCCCTGGTTATAGAGTCCTCAGACACGATAGAGTGGGAGATTAATAGGAGGGGGAGTAACACTAATAGTTAAAGAATCAATTCCAGTTGTGACAAGGGATGATATACTTATGGGTCAACAAACAAGGCTTTATGGGTTGAGCTTAGGAATAAAAAAGGGGCAGTCACACACCTGGGGGTATACTACAGACCCCCAAATAATGTGAGATAGAAGAACAAATATGTCGACAAATTGCTGCGTGTAAGAAAAAGAGGGCAATAATAGTGGGAGACTATAGCTATCCCAATGCCAACTGGGATTCAGACAATATAAGGGGCACTTGGGGAGAAACATTCATGCAGTGTGTCCAGTAAATGTTTTTCAACCAATTAGTGACAAACCCAATGAGCGGAGATGCAATTCCAGACCTAGTCTTGGGAAACAAAGGGCAAATGGGTGAAACGACAGCTGACGGCCATATCGAGGATAGTGACCACAATTCAGTTAGATTCAGTATTACCATGGAAAAGGACAGGAATAAAAATTTTGAAGAGGGGAAGGCAAATTTTGCAGGAATGAGAAGGGACTTTGCTGAGGTGGACAGCACTGCTAGAGGATAAACCAGTGGAAAGCACTAAAAAGGGAGACCCTAAATGCACAAAGTAGACATGCCTCCTTCAAAAATAAGGGTGATCCTTGGTTGTCCAGAGGAATGCTGGGGAAGAGTACAAAAGAAAATGCATGATAAGCACAAAGAACACTGCTGATTGCCTAGACAAATATAGGGAGTGCAGAGACAAAGTAAAAGAGAGGGCAGAAAAAAGATTAGCAAGTAAAGTTAAAGAAAACCAAAATATGTTTTACCGATATATTAATGGTAAAAGGTTAGTTAAGGAACAAGTGGGACTATCTGAGTATGTGTGTAGATGCTGAGGTGGTGTTTACAAAGGAAAGGGATTATTCAGATGTAGTAATCCAGGAGGAACACAGATATTGGACTAGATAATCATGAGAGAGGAAGTACACAAATTGGTGGAATCCCTGAAAGTTTATAAGTCTCCAGGGCTAGATGGATTGTTTCCGAGGCTGCTGAAGGAGGTCGGGGAGGAGCTAGCAGATGCTCTGAGGATAATTTTCCAATCCACACTAGATACAGGGGAGTTACCGGAGGACTGGAGAAATGCAAACGTAGTTCCATTGTTTGAAAAAGGATAGAAAGAAATGCCAAACAATTGTAGCCCAGTTAGTCTTGAGTCGTTGGTGGGCATCGTAGGAAGACACTCACTAGTCAGGGATGGCCAGCAAGAAATGTGATTGAATTGTTTTGAGGAAGTAACAAGAAGTGTTGATGAAGGCAATATAGTGGATCATCATCATAGAATTCACAGTGCAGAAGGAGGCCATTCAGCCCATCGAGTCTGCACCGGCTCTTGGAAAGAGCACCCTACCCAAGGTCAACAACTCCACCCTATCCCCATAACCCAGCAACCCCACCCAACACTAAGGGCAATTTATCATGGCCAATCCACCTAACCTGCACATCTTTGGACTGTGGGAGGAAACCGGAGCACCCGGAGGAAACCCACGCACACACGGGGAGGAAGTGCAGACTCCGCACAGACAGTGACCCAAGCCGGAATCGAACCTGGGACCCTGGAGCTGTGAAGCGATTGTGCTATCCACAATGCTACCGTGCTGCCCGTAGCATTGTGTACATGGATTTTAGCAAGGCATTTGACGAGGCCCCACATGGTCTTTTTAACTTGCTGAATACTCCATTCGTCGAAGTGATGGAAGAATCCATTAAGCCATCGGTATAAACTTGTGCTCTAAACATAGGGCGGGATTCTCCCATCCCGTGGCAGAGTGTCCACGCTGTTGAAAACGCCGTCGCGTTTTACGACGGCATTAGCGGGCCGCTGCCAGGAGTAATTCTGGCACCCACAGGTTCACGCTGCTCCAGCTGCCGATCCCTGCGTGAACTGGGCTCTGCTGGATCTGCGCATGGGCAGTGGCACTGGCGCAAACGCGGTGGCCTCCTTCAACGCGCCGGCCCCGACGCAACATGGCGCAGGAGTACAGGGGCCGGCGCGTAGGAAAAGAGGATAGAGAGCCTGCCGATTGGTGGGCCCCGATCGCGGGCCAGGCTGCAACGGAGGATGGAAGACTCCGAATCAGGAACATAGGATTAGACTCTTAAGGTGCTATCAAAATTCCTCTCCAGCTCTCTGACTGCACCGGACCAATAGGGTTGTCACAAGTAGGCTTACATTAACACTCCAATGAAGTTACTGGGAAAAGCCCCTAGTCGCCACATTCCAGCGCCTGTTCCGGTACACAGAGGGAGAATTCAGAATCTCCAATTCACCTAACTAGCCTGTATTTCAGGACCTGTCGGAGGAACCGGAGGAAACCCACGCAGGCACAGGGAGGACATGCAGACCATCCACACAGACAGTGACCCAAGTGGGAATCGAACCCGGGTCCCTGGCACTGTGAAGCAACAGTGCTAACGGCTGTGCTACCATGCCGCCCATCTGCAGTATCTTGAACTGGGTCTCCTTCATTTTATTGCAAATCAAAGGTTGTCTTAATAAGGATAAAGTCTCTCTAATTTAGTGTCTTGGAATGTCAAATTGTTGACATAGTTGCTCAAAGGATGGCCAGGAAGCATTTCTGAACAAGTTTCCCAGCCGACAAATGCCTCTATCTCTCCAGGTAGCTAACCCATGGTCGATTGGACTGGGTGGGAAGTCTGGGCTGCCCTGAATAGGGGAGAGAACAGAAGTCTGTTTAGATCTCCCTTCTAATTGATGGAACAATATCCACGCTTTAAGAATATAAATAATAGATTGTCACACTTAGCAGAACTTGTCTTAAAGTCACTACATAAAAAAACATGACCTGCAGAGGATAAAGTGATTGGTCTGCTTCAATATCTAGGCGAATAGATGAAGGATCCTTCCTGACCCAATCCCTTAAAAATCTTAAATGAGAGGCCAACTGATATAGCCTAATATTCAGGACATCCAAGCCCGCCTTGGCCCCCGGGTTTTGAAGCTTAAACATAAACTAGCCGCTGCCTTGTTCCAGATAAATGAACCAATTGATTTCCTTAAGAACCCTGACTGACAGTAGTATCGGCTGCATCTGCATGGGGTACAACAATCTAGGCAACATGTGTATCTTAATCAGGGAGATCCTGCCAACCAGGAAACCGACAAGGCTGATCAACAAGCTAAGTCCCACCTATTAGATGCAGTCGACCAAGGGAAAATGGCCCCAATTAACTACCTAAAGGAAGGGGTAATTGAAACTCCCAGGTACTTATTTAAAGGGGAAATTAACATAAACAAGACACTTACCTCTCGGCACAATCCAGTAGCATAGCCTCTGACTTAGTAAAGTTGATCTTCTAACTGGAGAAGGTGCTAAATCTATCCACCACGTCAATAATGGCGGGACGGAGACTCCTGGGTTCGATACAAACAGCAGCATGTCATCTGCATGAAGCGTGACCTTTTGTTGCCTGTCCTTACACTCCAGCCCTGATACAAGGGAATCCTTTCTAATGGCTTCTGCCAATGGCTCAATAGCTACTGCAAACAGCAGTTTGATAAAGGACACCCCTGCCTAGTCCTTCGCTGGATCCCAAAGTTCTAACAATAATAATAATAAAAATTTGGCCTCATTTGTGAGCACAGCTGCCACTGGTCTATGATACAACACCTGAATCCACTTAATATAATCCTTTCTTAGCCTAAATCTCTTTACACCAAATAGTTCCACTCAACCCGATTGAAAGTCTTTCCTCATCCAGCGAGATTACCAGTCCATCCAGTACCCGCTTCTGAAAAGCTTGAATCACATTCGGCAATATTCTAACATTGTTACTGGATAATCTATCCTTAATAAACCCAGTCTGGTCCTCCCAAACAATCTTCGCAAGGACATCCTCCAACCTTCTCGCCAAAGCCTTAGACAACACGTTCAGGTCAACATTCAGGAGAGAAATTGGCCTCGAGAGGTACATTCCTTCAGGTCTTTACCTGCTTTCAAAATCAAGGAAATATTCACCTCACACAGGCTGCAACAGTCCTTCCTCAAACGAATGGAAGTGCATACTCCCTATCGAACTCATACCCAAAACCATCCGGTACCGGAGCCTTGCCCAGTTGAAGCTTCTTAATGACCACAACCGCCTCATCTTTAGAGATGGGAGAGTTGAGAACCAGAAATGATCTCTCCAAAGCCTTCAGAAGCCCAAGGGAAGACTAAACACTCCATACCTGCCATCACACCACCAGCCTGATCTGACTTGTATAACTCTGGATAAAAATTCCTAAAAGCCCCATTAATCTCCTCGTAACCCTTTTTCCCCAAACAGTGCTCGGAAAAGATAGCCCCAGAATCTGCCGCCTCATTAGTTAAGCAGGCCACATACTTGCTCAGCTTATCCCCAGATAGTTTCTACCTTGCAAATGTTAAGCTTCTCTCCACCCACTAAGTCAATAAGGAATCAAGGGGCAACCATAGTGCGCTAACCCCTTTCAATAATTGCCTGTTAGGGGCCCTCCTGTGCAGCTTCCTCTGCTTCTCCCAAACAGACTTCCAGCCAGCACTGGTTTTCCTGCATCCTACATCTTTTGGCCTTATAAGAAATAATCAGCCCTCAAGCATAGGCCTTGCACGACTCCCATAAAATGGAAGATAATATCGGGAGTAGAGTTGGCTAGCTTTTTCTTGAAATAAGAAGTAAATGAAATGTTTCTTAGCAGGAGGCATCAAACCATCCATGTTCTAGACCTGTGGAGGTGAGCCCCCAAGCAAAAATTCCAGGTCGACGGGAGCCTGGTTTGAGATTGCAATATTACCCATGGAACAGGAAGTTATCAGTTGTTGGAATGCCTCAGGACAAAATGTAATCTGCTCTCGTGTGACACTGATGAGGGGCTGGAGCGTGCCATGACACCCCTCCCCCAACTTCTTTTACACCAGAGGCACCAAATAATCCGCAATACATTCCTTTCATGGATAAAAGGAATGGGCAGCACGGTAGCATTGTGGATAGCACAATCGCTTCACAGCTCCAGGGTCCCAGGTTCGATTCCGGCTTGGGTCACTGTCTGTGCGGAGTCTGCACATCCTCCCCGTGTGTGCGTGGGTTTCCTCCGGGTGCTCCGGTTTCCTCCCACAGTCCAAAGATGTGCAGGTTAGGTGGATTGGCCATGATAAATTGCCCTTAGTGTCCAAAATTGCCCTTAGTGTTGGGTGGGATTACTAGGTTATAGGGATATGGTGGAGGTGTTAACCTTGGGTAGGGTGCTCTTTCCAGGAGCCGGTGCAGACTCGATGGGCCGAATGGCTCCTTCTGCACTGTAAATTCTATATATCTATATATAAAAGACCTGTCTGTACTAATGCAGAATAATGCCAACACACAAGGACCCCATTATAGTAATAAAACTGCAAAAGAATCACAACCATACCAGTTCTAAAGGGACACTCCTCAATAAGATTGAGAACCCGTAGGATTTCAAGCCCACCCATGAAGACCTGCACCCACCATCCACCCTTTGGCAATGGCACAATTATACCAAGATTAAGGGCACGATTCAGTAGACAAATTTGGGGCTCTAGCATGATTCACCCAGGTACCACAGGGTTGCTGAATTGCACCTTAGGACTCGGATAATAAACAAACAACGACTGATCATAAGCACGCAGAAGACCTACCAGAACCAAGATAATAGAATCCTTGAAACACTCTGAGAAGAAGACATTCCATACAGTGCTCAGTTGTTAATATCTCTCCATAAGCAGGATAAAATTAATTCAGACAAATAACATCATAATAGGGAGGGAGTCTGGATTAGATCAGAATTTGTTTAACTTGCAGACAATCAGCACAAATCCTTGTCCTTCATGGTCTTGATGAAGGTCAAGGTGGCAGTCAGATTATTGAAAAACTTTGTTAAATCATCGGACATAACTTTCAGGGTTGCAAGATAAAGCATAATATAATTCACTCCAGCCACCTTGAGCTGCCTTTGAACTTTATCGAAGCCTCAACATTTACTCTGCGTTGCTGCTGAAAAGTCCTGGAAGAAGGAAATCATTGTTCCCTTTGATTTTGATTTGATTTGATTTGATTTATTGTCACATGTACCGAAGTACAGTGAAAAGTATTTTTTGCGGCCGAGGGAACGTACACAGTACGTACATAGTAGACAAAAAGAATAATCAACAGAGAACATTGACAAATGGCACATCGACAAACGGTGATTGGATACAGTGCGGAACAAGGGGCAAAACAAAGCAAATACATGAGCAAGAGCAGCATAGGGCGGCGTGAATAGTGTTCTTACAATGAACAGATCTGTCCGAAGGGAGCCGTTGAGGAGTCTTGTAGCTGTGGGGAAGAAGCTGTTCCTACGTCTGGAAGTGTGGGTCTTCAGAACTTCTGCCTGATGGAAGAGTCTGGAAGAAGGCAATGCCTGGGTTGGAGGGGTCTCTGATAATGCTGTCTGCCTTCCTGAGGCAGCGGGAGGTGTATACAGAATCAATGGGAGGATGGCAAGCTTGTGTGATGCGTTGGGCTGAGTTTACCACACTCTGCAGTTTCTTGCGATCTTGGACCGAGCAGTTGCCATACCAGGCTGTGATGCAGCCGTACATAGGATGCTGTCTATTGCACATCTGTAGAGGTTTATGAGAGTTGATGCAGCCATGCCAAATTTCTTTAGCTTCCATTGGAAGTAGAGATGTTGTTGGGCTTTCTTGGCCGTTGCATCAACGTGAGTGGACCAGGGCAGACTGTTGGTGATGGTGACCCCCAGGAACCTAAAGCTATCAACCATCTCCACTTCGGAGCCATTGATGCAGATGGGAGTGTGTGTTGTGCTACGCTTCCTGAAGTCAATGATCAGTTCCTTCGTCTTTCCAACATTTATGGTTCCCTCATGGAACCAGGTCCCACCATGCCTTGCAGTCTGCAGGGCCGTCTGGTGATCTTTAAAGTTGTGAAAGTGAATGTTTATGGGCATGGGATGAAGGTTGTCTCTTGGCCTTAATGACAGGATATAGTACGCCTGTCAAAATTTTAAATGTCCAGCCTTCACATTCAGTTTAAGAAAACATGGTAGCCGGTTCTCAAAGAACTTAATAGAAGCCTTGCCCTCCACTCCCTCAGGCAGACTGACGACTTGGATCTTCTTTCTCCTAACTCGGTCTTCCAGGATCCCAGACAATGTACATAATTGGTTTTCCAGGGATTAGATTTGAGCTTCCATTGAGGAAGCAACCTGCTCGATGTTCAGGATTCTCTGCTCGAGCCTTTTTTTTTAGTATTTTGCACCTTTCCCTCATGAGCATGCCGAACCTCTGATAGTTAATATTACGGATAATGTTGGGCAGTCGTCCTTCTCATTGCCTCCGAGAGACTCTTGAGAGCACCGAGTCGAGAAACCACTCGGATCAGTTGACCATATTGAAAGGGCTGCTCCACCCCCGCAGAATCCTCCTGCACTCCTTTATCACCAGATTCCTAGACGTTTCGGCATATTCTTACCACTGCTGATCCTGAAGTCTTCGAGGGACATAATATCAATTCTTAATTCAAGGATTAAGCAGGTGGGTACCGGATAATCAGGATACATGACGGATTGTAAGTGAGTAGTGCCGGAATCTGCGGAAAAGCGACTATCCCCAATGCCAGTGTCTTGTGATCCCTAATATATTTTAATGCATATAATGAGTTGAATTAACTGAGAGTTACATAAAATTACAATTTATGCACAGAAAACACTATTTTAATCAAATATACAGGTAGTGGAATTTACAAATAATTAATAAACAAAGGTAGATCCTCTGGGTGGGGGGGGGGGTGAAAATTCTCCGATTACAGATGGAGTGCAATATGTGAAAATTGATTTTATTTCATCGTAAATGTTGTAGGTTAATAGATGATGCAGAGTGTCTAACTATGGGTACATTAATGCTTTCTCAGTAATCCATGAGAATGGCCAATAGTGTGGTTATGAAACTTGCACTAAATGACTGTTTGTTGCAGCTCTCTTAATATTTTTGAGGCAGTAGCTATTCAAATATGTTTGTTAAACATAATGGCCAGTTAATTCCTTACTACAGTGACATTGACAACAAATACCATGCATGGAACTTTCTATTTTCTTTTCTTCTAAGTGCTGGACAAAATGGCTCGACTGATCATATGCTGCTCTGGATGTTTTTGAGCATTTGAAAGTGAAAGAAGGCGAACACCACACACCCTTTGGCATGTCCTTGCACCATATAAACATTGCAGCCAAGCCAAGATGATGGATCAGTAGACAAGATGTCTTCCCCAGCTAGCTATGAGCAAAAGCAACTGTTTGTGGTTCTTAATCTCCAATGTGGTGCTCATGCCCTATGGCTACCTGCTTCAAAACACAATGTGATTCAACCAGCGGCCTCGTTGGCCGAATAGTTCAACCCAAAACCACACTGTCACATGACTGAGACTTGAGAAGTCTAAACTCCTTTAATTGTACAGCTTTTGAATTTTATCTTCAGTCACTATTTGACCTCCAAAGAGATCAGGACACTAGGCCAGTGTTTTTCAAACTTTCTTTCCAGGGATCCATTTTTACCAACCGGCCAACCTTCGGGGCCCAATCCAGCCAAATGTTGCGACTCATGCCGACCGATCTTTGCGACCCATGCCATCTGATCTTTGCGACCCATGCCGGCCGATCATTGCGACACATGCCGGCCGATCATTGCGACACATGCCGGCCGATCCTTGCGGCCCACGCCGGCCGATCCTTGCGGCCCACGCCGGCCGATCCTTGCGGCCCACGCCGGCCGATCCTTGCGGCCCACGCCGGCCGATCTTTGCGACCCACGCCGGCCGATCATTGCAACCCACGCAAATTCGCGGGCAGCAGCCGGCTTTTGTTTTACAAGTTCGGGTGTGGGGGGGGAGGGGGGATTTGATAAAGTATAACAGGAAAGAAAGTGCAGAAACTGAAATTTTTTTATCTTCTTGTTAATGGAGCGGTGTTTTCAGAACTGCAAAATACATCATGGAGTTCAACCAACCTCTCCCTTTAATGTATTGCTGCTTATGAAGCACGTGGCTTGGTCTCCAGGTGTGGTATTACAATTATGGACACGTGGGTTTTTAAACAAAAAACAATGTTTATTCCATGGATTCATTTAAAATAATCATTGGATCTCTTAACACCCCTTACTTCAAAGATAACCCCGAAAATAATACAACACTAAATAATCCCTCAAAATGTTCCTTCAAACCTCCAAAAGACTTAATACCTTTAAACAGAAACACATCAGGTTAAAGACATTACTATTATTAGTTTAAATCACCCAAATGATCCCGAGATAGTCTTTCATGGCAGAGATCACAGCAAATCCAGCTCATTGCAAACACAGACACACCCAAGCTCTTTTCCTCAAAACTGAAACCAAAACGCTGCAAAATGGCTGAGCTAAACACCCAGCTCCACCCACACTCTGACATCACTTCAGTAATATGAGCTGCTTCATTTTGTAAAGGTACATTGCTTAAACATTCATTTCTTAAAGGTACTCTCTCATGACATTATAGAAATTGAAGGTTCACCACATTTCACCTAAACATTACAATTAAAATGTAATAAAATAAAAAACACTTAAAAATCAATTAATTGATAAGTCTTCCAAATATGACCTCCAGGCACTTTGTTTTGGTATGTTTAAAAATCAAGATTAAAAAAGTTAATATCTCTTGGTTGAAGTTACAGCTGCGGTGAAACCCTTGTTGTTTGGATCACTCATCATTCTTGGAGTAAGAGACTTTCACTTCATCAGCATCAAAGTTCAGAAAGCAACCAATCACCTCATTTTTCCTGAACCTTTTGCAACCAGCTGTGAACGGCCTTCAAAATGACTGCGACCAGCTTTTTAAAATGCGGCTGCACTGCATTTGGTGCGCATGCACAGTGCGGCCGCATTTAAAAAAATATGTTTGTGGCCATTTTGAAGGCCGCTTGCAGCTGCCATTATTAAAAGCCAGCTGTTGCGAGCGAATTTGCGCGATTGGGAGCGCTGCGATGGATGGTTCCGTGACCCTCCCAACACCCACCTGCGACCCACCATGGGTCATGCCCCCGACTTTGACAACCCCTGCTCTAGGCAAGCAGCCTATCTCTGTCTACCATTTACCATCTCACGGGTAGCAACAGAAAGTGCCCACACTCGGGTTTAAAATTGCTTGGCTTTCATCTACACCGTGAACTATTGGAGCATTTAAACCTCTGTGCCTTCCAAGACAAACCTATTCCAACGTGCCTTCTCACATTATGGAGGTCCTCACTCCTAGAAAGACTGATCACCCTGCAACAATCAGTCTTCTCCCCTCCTGAAACCATTGGGTTTTTGATTCCGGACTCGCGTGAAATCCTAACTCTTCTTACCTTGGTCTTGCCCTGTACTCTTTATTTTATTGCATGAATGCAAAAAGGGCAGATGTTGTGAAACCACTTTTCCCACTATATAGAGTGCTGGAGATTTGTCATGGAATTCCTCAGAATTGCCATTTGTGCTTTGTTTCTCTATAAATGTGTTTCTTCAACTGTAAAGAACTTGGTGTCATACGAAGCATCCAATGTTTGAGACTGGGTAATGAACGGGTCATCCAGACTCTCAACGCTCGTCCTGTTCTCTCCCACAGGTACTGTCACACCTGCTGTGATTTTTCCAGCATTTTCTACTTTTGTTTCAAATTCCAGAATCCGCAGTAACTTAGTTTTATCCTAATGACCTCTGCTGGGGACCACATGTTCTTGCTGGGATAATGAACAAAATCACTTTGAATGTTATATCACAAGATTCTTGTTTGATTTAAATCTATTATTGAGGGTTCAGATGGCATCTGGGAGGCAGAAGTTATTTTGTATAATCTATCTTAATTGCTTAAGATCTAGTGCTATGTAGTTTGGCAAATTGAGATTGGATATGGCTCATAGGTTTAGAATCCTGTCCTTATGGGAGTCATTTCAATTTGCAACCTAAATAAATGAGATGAATGACCTCTTCTCTGCTTATTTAAGAATTATGAATTAAACTACCGTTGGACAATAAACCTAGTTTTAACCTAGCGACAAATCTTTTCCTAATTTAGCACTAATTGCCAATTGTGTTATGGAATCACAGTGCCAGCTTTCATGAAAAATATAAGGAACATTACTGCACTGGAGGCTGCTGTTTCAATTCTCTCATAAGATCCATTAATGGGACAGCCTAACCTCATGCAGATTGATCTCTGCTCTGTAGCCCTATAATTTATGCATTAACCTGGTCCCTATGCACTTTTTAAAGATTAATAGAAAAACTGCTAATGTGCGAAACTGAAATGAAAATGCAAAATGCTAGGTATATATAGCAGGACCATCCACAGTGGAAAGAAATGCAGGTTAACTTTTCAGGGTGAGGCCAGATCTTCTAACGCTTCTCTCTCCATTACACCAAAGCCACTTCACATGAAGCACCATAGGCAAATGGTATACATTTCATTTTCACGGAACTAGGTAAAAGTGGCTCAACCTCCTACAACCTGACTGCAAAAAAGGAATTTGCTTCTTACTATTGAATATATTATTTAAACTTCCAAGGATACCATGGAAGACAGCACAAAGGTGGGTTGGAGGGATCATTTTTTAAATAAATTCTTGAGATTTGTGCATCACTGGCTAGGCTAGCATTTATTGCCCATTCCTAATTGCCCTCACGAAGGTGGTGGTGTGCTGTCTTCTTGAAACTCATCCTCACCAAACTGCCTGCCGCAGGTACATCTGTCCGTGACAGTATCCGTAGGAGTGACCAGTGCACAGTCCTTGTGGAGGCGAAGCCCCCCTTCACATTGAGGATAAGCTCCATTATGTGTGGCACTACCACCATGCTAAATGGGATGCATTACCCTGGGCCTCTGGATTACTGATCCAAGACCATACCACTTTGCCACTGCCTCTTCTCATGGCAGCCCATATTTGTAGAGACCTTGGGCGGGGCTCTCCGACCCCCCCCCCCCCCTCCCGGCCGGGTCGGAGAATTGCCGGGGGGGGCGGCGTGAATCCAGCCCCCGCCGGCTTCCGAATTCTCCGGTGCTATGGATTTGGCGGGGGTGGGAATCGCGGCGCGCCAGTCGGGGGCCATTGGCTGCGGAACCCCTGGCGATTCCCTGGCCCGCGTTGGGCCGAGCGGGATCCGGGGTCATCTGGCCCCGGGAGGTGCTCCCACAGTGGCCTGGCCCGTGATCGGAGCAGCCCACTGATCTGTGGGCGGGCCTGTGCCGTGGAAGCACTCTATTACTCCACACTGGCTGATGTGACAGTCCGTGATGGCTGGCGTGGAGAAGAACCCCCCTGTGCATGCGCTGGGATACCGCCAGCACACACTGCCGCTCCTGCACATGCACCAACTCACACCAGCCGGCGGAGGCCCTTCGGAGCCATTTGGCGTGGTGCCAAGCCCCTTCCGCGTCAGCCGGCGCGGCGCAAATCACTCCGGCGCCAGCCTAGCCCCTGAAGGTGCGGAAGATTCCACACCTTCAGGGCGCCTGACGCCAGAGTGGCTCACCCCGCCGGTTCGCGGAGAATCGCGCCCCACAAAAGAGTAATTGAAGGGCGTTTGTACATGCATAACTTTTAGAAAGTATTGCAGGCATAGACATTGATTTGGAATTATCTGCGGATGGTATAAGTGAACATATAAAGCTCAAGCATATAGGGCGCGATTCTCCTATCGCGGGACAGAGTGTCCGCACCGTCGTGAATACCGTCGCGTTTCACAATGGCATGAAACGGGCGTGGGCACTAGCGATTCTGGCCCCTATAGGGGGCCAGCATGGCGCTGGAGCAGTTCACCCCGCTCTAGCCTCACTTCCTGGCTTGCACTGAGGGCGGCTCCAACCCACGCATGCGCAGCAGCTTTACGGAATGCGCCAGCCCCGACGCAACATGGCGCGGGGGCTTTGGGGCCGGACGCGCAACAAAGTATGCCCGGGGAGGGGAAGAGTCCAGCCCGCCGATTGGTGGGCCCCGATCGTGGGCCAGACCCCATCGGAGGCCTCTCCTCTCCCCCCTGCCACAGGCTGCCCCCCGACTCATCGTGCAGAGTTCCTGCCGACAGCGACTAGGTGTGGAAGGCGCCGGCGGGACTCTGCTTTTTTTGCGCGGCCGCTCGGCCCATCTGGTCTGGAGAATCGGCAACCCGGCCTCGTACAGTGGCCTGCGACCGGCGCCGCGCCGGCGCACATTACGCCAATTTTCTGCACCTCAGAGAATCGCGCACCTTGGAGAATCGCGGACCAGTGGCGGTGCGTCGTGGCACGGTTGCGGCGGTTCTCCAGTCTGGCGTGGGGCTGGGAGAATCGCGCTCCTAGAGTTAGAGAGGGTCGGCTGTTTTAGTTTTCTGGATTTTGAAAGGTACATTGGGTAGACTTCTCATGATTTCTTTTAAAATATCAATAATTCTGAAATACACATTTGGTATAAGCAAACAGGTGGCTGGGAAAACCAATATGGTTGCTGCTAAAAACTCAGAATTTATTTTTATGATGGAGCTAGTTTTTGGTTATTTTTTTAATCAAAAAGCAATATAGTGATGGTGAGAGAATTTTCCATGTTAAAAATAAGTTGTATTTTTTTGCCATCGGATTCTCTCACTGCACATTGTTTGCTGGGAGAAACTGAGGCCTTCATTCTATCTAAATATTATATATAACAATTTTGGGATAAATGTAATATTATTGTGAAATGTAATTTTATGCTTCTTAATTGCCGGCTGCAGTGAGGAAAAATTAGGCTTTTAAAAATAATTTCATCAGTCATGCGTCTTTCTCATCAGTTCTTTTGACTAAAGAAAGTTTTTTATGCCAAAGGATTTAGTGATCATTAATTTTCTAACTGGTTTCTTACTGTTCGTTCATTGAGTCCCGTCCATTCAGATTTTCTGTTCTTTTAGGTTGAATCAAATAACAAATGGATAATCAGCATAAAACTTAACACTCTGGTTGGCCTTCCATGACTTTTAGCCAGAGAGATATAATGGGCGGGATTCTCCATTCCTGAGACTTGTGTTGACACCGGGGCAGAATTTGTGGACTTTGACGACAGCAAAACTGGCACCGAACCTGGACCGATTCAGCAAATATGAAGAGGCTTGCACTGGCGCCACGTGGAACACAATCGATTCCAATGAAAAACGGTGCAGGATTCGCCGGGTCCGTGATTGACACTTGGGAGGTTGGCAAGCTGCAGCTACATATACACATTACAATCCCCACACACGCTCTTCCCAACCAACTGGCACTGGTTGTGCTGGAGCACACGCATACAGCTGATGGGTCGGCTGGGGCCAACAGACAACTAGGGGGTGGCCTGGGGGTATACCGATATGACCCGTGACCTGAAGTTCACAGTGGGCTGTCAGCGCAGCTGCATGCCTGCCTTTCATGCTACGGCAATGGTGTTCTGTGCCCGACCCCACAGCTCACCTCCTGGCCACCTCTCCCCAGCTCTGGCAGAAGACTCCCGGCCAGAGATACAACAGTCAGCAAACAATGGCGATGTTGGATGTTTTCTGTAACCCCTCCCTCTCCCTCAACAGCCATAATGCTGGTTTCACCATTTTTTAAAGCACAAGTGAACCATGCTGTCTTGCAGAGGTCCCGGAGAGTAATGGGTTGGGCCCGCTAATAATATGCAAACGGTGTTTACTATGTGTGCGTTCCAGACCGCATTGACTCCGTTGTTGAGGTGATGGAGAATTGTGATTTGGCGTCAAATCAGCGCCCACTGCGATTTTGACATGGGAAGTATTCTCCGCCCAACCGCGTTTCACGATTTTGGCGTTCGCCAACGGAGAATCCCGCCCACTAACTTCCAGGTTCCCCAGCGTCGCATTTTGGGGATACCACAATGATGCGCTGGGAAATCACTCTGGGAGGTTCACACATCCCAGCAATTGACCAGAAGAGCTAACTTCCTCTGGACAAAGGCGCTGGGCTGGGAACCATCTGACAGAAGCAATTTAAATTGCTAACTTTGGATAGTTCTGCCAATTTTCTTCTATTACTTGAAATACCTGGAAGGAAAAAAAGCCCTTCTAACTCCAGAGTAGCTGTTAAAACATGCAAACCGAGCCTTGCACAGGACAGACAGCACACACACACGATTTCCAACCCCCCCACCCTTTCACCTGGTCTCTTTCAATGCCCGCTCCCCCACATACACACACCCTCCCAGTCTCTTTCTTTCCTCGCGCCTCCCCCGTCCCTCCCAGTTTCTCCCCGATTGTCTCCGCCGGAGATTGCCATTCTGAGGAAGCTCCATGCATGGTGTTGACCAGATATCCATTTTAATTTTAACAATGCACTCCAAACTATCGACTGCATAAGCTATTATTACAGGAACATGGAAACTTTAAAAAGAACAGGATAAACTGGAGAATGTGTATTAGAACACTTTTTTCTTCTCTTTTGACACTATGGCCACGATTCAGCAACTCCATTGCGCACGGCATGGACCCAGGCACATCGGGTGAATTGTGCACAGACCCCAAATCAGGCTCTGCGCCCAGGCAAAACCTCCCTCGGGTGACACGACTCGCTTCCCCTGGCACGATCTGGATCTCTCCCTCACACGGTGACGTCCAGAAGTGCATACTTAAATGAGCCTAATGGTTTTCAGATTGAGCCTTGGAAACGTCACCAGGGCGCCATTTAGTACTGGTCCTCACAAATGTGGTGGACCAGTTGTAACGGCAGCTGCTGGGGTCGCCCAGGCCATTGCAGACCTCTGGTTGGATGACGGCATTCTCCCTACCACCTCAGCACCCTGGCAATGCCACCCTGGTACTGCCAGTGTACCCGGGTGGCACTGTCAGTATGCAAGGCTGGCAGTGCTAGGGTGCACAGGTGCCGGGGGGCCTACGAAGGTTGGCGGTGCTGAGGGGAAGTGGGGGGGGGGGGGGGTCAGAAACACCTTTAGGGGGTGTGGGGGGAGGGAGAAGGAGGAAAGAATGGGGCTGTATTACAGAATGGCACCCCGATCTGCGAGGAGCCTTTAAGCTCACCAGCAGGAAATCCTATATCTAAAATAAATATAAATATGAAATATAAATAAAAGATGCTGTTTGAGTGTGGGTGGAGAGATTCACAGAATTATGGTTAAATTTTGGACTGATATGGGTTGATGAAAAATAACATTTCTATCTGGGGCACTTCCAGCAAATATTTGGAAGAATGCCAGCTTTTCCTCCCTTCTCCTGCTTGCCAGTTCCATGCAGTTGCCTTTCCTTTACCATCAATTAATTTGTCAATACATTGGCTGCCTGCTCGGGGGATGTTTACTGCGGAATGCTTCATGCCTCTGCATTGATAGGAGACTGTCAGTGTTGTCGAGTTAAGTGATTTTATTATCATTTTGTTTTTTTAAGGTTGATTTGAGCCAATGTTTTATATTCTGCACACTTTGCACGTGTGACAAAATAAAATATGATTCCTGCAAAGTGCATGATTTAAAAAAAAGTATGGGTGGGTGTTTTATTAAGATGATTGGTTTATTTGCATCACAATGTAAATTTAGGGGGTTGGATGGGTAGGAGAGCAGAGTCGTGCTAGTGATCTAAATTGTCACAGCTGAGGATATCTTCTGTTCTACTTCCTGTTCTGTGTTTACAACCCATATGTTGATTCATGGTAATTTGTAACTATTCATTTCAGTTCACATTCTTTCACATCCCATTCTTGTCTTTTTATTACCTGCTGGGAATTTGTGGATCAAGAGTAAACTGCATTCAGATGGGGATCTTTTTGTATAATATTTCTAATCTTGTAAGTTGACATTTGTGTTTAAACTTGTGTCGCTTATTGGCTGGCACTTAAATCGGCACCGAGCTATTCATGGCACGTGGGCCATGCTGAATCTAATGAGTAAGCATTGATCCAAAGCTGACCCATTGTAACCCGTTTTATTTTTATTGACTTGCGTTCTCTCACTTCCATATAAAGAATGGGAAAGCATTGTTGTTTGCTAAATTATTGGGATTTTTTTGTTGATGCTTTTTTTCTATCCTAGTCAGCTGAGTGCACCACTGGGTGTTTGGCAGGCAAGAACATCATTTTCAAGACCTTTTCGTTTTTTGCCAATTTTGCAGTCGACCCAAGCAAACCTCTTTCCTTAATAGGGACAGGGGCATGCCATTCAACCTGTCAAACCTGCTCCCCCCCCCCCCCCCCCCCCCCCCCCCGCCCGATCAATCTGATCATGGATGCTCTGTAGCTTCACTCTCCGCCTATTTTCCTTGGTTCTGTAATCCTTAACGACTTACAAAAATTTCCATCTCCACTCTGATGCTTTCTATGAACATGGCTTCAAACTATTTCCAATTTTCACTAACCTTTGTGTGAAGAAATGTTTCCTGACATCAACCCTGCCAAACTCTAATTTTCCAGATTTTTCAATAAAAGGAGTTAGTAGAATAGATGTAAATTATCTTAAAACATTTCAAGCCTTGGCTTTGAAACCTGTCCTCCTAATTCAATCATTTTCACACTGAAAATGGCCGCTGAGTCTGTGCTGGACCCACTCCAGTGCAAATGTATCCTTTTTTTTGTTTGCCGCTTGTAAACATGACTTTAAACACCGATTTGTGTGCTAATTCTGCGAATAGTCCTCATCTGAACATACAACAAACTTAATTTTAGGAATGTACAGATATTTATGGTGTAGGTATTTACAGGGTGGGTTATACAGGCAGGGTGCAGAGATTTGGACAGTAACCTAGAATTCTAGATTTGCCTGTATGCTTATGGGATTTTCACTTTACAGTGTGCGTCTTTGGGCCCTGACAGATATCCCACCGAGAAGTCAGCCTGATTTACTGACAGGCTTGGTTTCTAGCCTGGCAGGGGACATTTCAGAGTAAGATACAGGACCATATCCCCAATGCCCAGTGATTCTTTGTATGGTGAGGGGAGGGGGTTGCTGGGGTGGGTGTGGGGTGGGAAGCTTGGGGGGTCAATGGAAGCTCTCCTCCTCCTCCTGGTCCACAAGCAGTGCTGTAATGATGCCAGGTTTACAAAGGCCTGGGAAATCCAGCAACCCACTATAAAACCTGTCAGCCTCGCGTACATAACATGCCCACCCCATGACCTACTTCGGTATAATCTGGAAGTTAGCGGATTAGAGCTGGTGTCCGAACATACGTTTTTCCTGATTTAAGTCCTACCTGCACTAGTGTTACAGTTCCCCATTATGGATCAACAGACCCATGAACAGCTCAACAAGTGATGGTGTACCAACTTCTTTCTGGATCTAACTCTTTTTCTTTGTCTTTCCAATATGTAACAGCCTTGTTTATATTGCAAAAAATATTTTAATGATAGAAGTTTATTCTCAAACAATCAATATAATCTTTCTAAATTGAATTAAATGTTTCTGACAGGTATTTTGTTTCTAACTTTAATGGCCCACAGTGGTTAGCACTGCTGCCTCACAGCGCCAGGGACCCGGGTTCAATTCCAGCCTGGGGTAACTGCGTGAAGCTCGCACATGTTTTCCGTGTATGCGAGGGTTTCTTCCGGGTGCTCCGGTTTCCCCCACACCAAAGATGTGTGGGTTAGCTGGATTGGCAAGCTAAATGCCCCTACTGTCCAGGGGTGTGCAGATTAGGTTACGAGGATAGAGTGGGGTGGATGGGGGAGTGTACCTGGGTAAAGTGTTCTTTCGAAGGGTCGGTGCAGAGGCAATGGGCCGAATGGCTCCCTTCTGCACTGCAAGGATTCCAATCTATGATTATCAGAGTATGCAGGAGGTAAATGGGTATAACAGAAATTCTATTCCTATTAATTTTCTAACATCTGTAAGAATGGTTTTGGAAAGTCATGTATTCTGATCACTTCACCTATAGTCAGATCTATCCTGATATATATTGTTCAATTTAAATCCCAATGATCCAAAGCATTCCTCATATATCAGAAAACACCTGGAACACAAGCTGAAAAGTAAAGCTGCCTTCATAAAGTGCACCTTGCAACTGAATAACCTGCAATGAAGTGTAGAGTGTATATTCATCCAGTTACCTGTGCTGGCTTCTCAAGCTTTTGATGCTTTTAATGTCTGAAATAATGATTTCTGAAATGATGCCTATGTTGTCAGTCATTTGTGTTTTATGATCCTGGCTGTGATTTAACGCACAAAAAAAAACAGTCCCGTTTTAGGCGCACATCGCGGAGTCTTTCTCAGCGCCTGCAGCACCGATAACAACCTTGCTATCATTTTCCTGGTCTCGTCACAGAAGGCCCTGCTGAAGCTGCACTTTGCTCACTTCCTGTGATGATGAGCCCCCCCCCCCCCCCCCCCCCCCCAACCAACTTACCTGTTAAAGGGTCTTGAGCAAGTTTCCCCCCTTCCCCCATAACCCGTCTCTTGAGGGAAGGGCATCCGTGGGCTCGATACCTTGGCAGTGCCCCTGTCAGCCTGGCAGTGCTACCAGGCATCCTGTGCCCAGCTGGCACTGCGAGGCCATCTGTGTGGCAGTGGCAAGTTGCACAGACACCAGTGGAGCAACACCAGTGGAAGTGCCAGGGACCACCCTGCCCAAAGCCCGACCACCCGGGTGCCGCCGATGGCCTGGGAGACCTCCCAGATGTCATTGCTGTGTGGACCAGTGCTAAACGGTGGCAAGGCGAGGTCTCCCAGGTGCGGATGTTTGTTCCGGGGCCTCGGGAGAATCGAGCACTGGCACATATTTAATATTAGGCTCAATTAAATGTGTTAATCTGGATCTCGTCCAGCGAGGGCGAGATCCAGCGCCCGTGTCTCGCGAGATCCAGCTCGTGAGATCCATCCCGCGTGTCTCACGAAGGCTCACAAGATCACGCCCCCTTTTTATTACAGGCTGCTTCAAACTTCCTCTAAATTTTATCATCGTCCTATAGTTAGCAAATGAGTCAATTCAGATTTATCAGGCCTAATAACTGCTACAAGGACTATGAAAACTGAGTGAAAACACACGCATAACATTTCAAGCATACCTGGCAGAATAATTTCTCTCAGTTGGGTAAATGTTAAAAAATACTCAAGATTCACCCTTGATAGCACGGTGGCCAAGTGGTTAGCACAACCGCCTCACAGCGCTGAGGTCCCAGGTTCGATCCCGGCTCTGGGTCACTGTCTGTGTGGAGTTTGCACATTCTCCCCGTGTCTGCGTGGGTTTCGCCCCCACAACCCAAAAATTTGCAGAGTAGGTCGATTGGCCACGCTAAATTGCCCCTTAATTGGAAAAAATAATTGGGTAATCTAAATTTATAAAACAAAAAAGATTCACCCTTGTTTGTCAATTGGACTAGTGCCACAAAATGAATTAATACACTTCTGGTTTTTAATTTCATTGTGGGGTGATATTTAATATAATTTCTGTAATATCTTATTTACTTTCTTTCAGAATGCAGCAGTATTTAGATGCAGTTGATTTGAAATTGTTTTTGTGAAGCTGAGTCATGGAAAAAATTCCCTAGTTATCCCATGTAACCCTTCAATCACCTCTTTTTTTTCTCTTTAAGTGTTAGCTTAGAAACATTAACACATATTTTCTTTCATCACCAGTGATGTTTCCTAGTTGGATCTGTTATCTCCTGATTCTCTTGTATAATAAAATGAAGAACTGTCCTTTTTTTCATCTTGATGGGGAATGAAATGAAATGAAAGGAAAATCGCTTATTGTCACGAGTAGGCTTCAGTGAAGGTACTGCGAAAAGCCCCTAGTCGCCACATTCCAGCGCCTGTCTGGGGAGGCTGGTACGGGAATCGAACCGTGCTGCTGGCCTGCCTTGGTCTGCTTTAAAAGCCAGCAATTTAGTCCAGTGTGCTAAACCAGCCCCTGGACAATCAGCAATTGTCCAGGACATAGCAATTATTGCAGACAATAAACCTCATACTTTAGGTTTATGTTGCAATGAACTGCCTCTTGGGATTTTCAGTTTAAAACGTCTTTTCTGCTTGTGCTGGTATCTGCTGTGGGTGGTGATATTAACAGTATTCCTGCTCCCTTACTTTCAGGTGTTCCAGCAAATGTTGCTGACCTGAGGAATCTGGAAGTGCTGAATGTTTTCAATAATCAGATAGAAGACCTTCCAACACAAATAAGTAGCCTTCAGAAACTGAAACACCTGAACCTTGGGTAAGTAGATCTGAATGAGTCATTAAGTTGGAATATACTGGGGTGGGACAATGAAAAAACAGGAAAATGAGAGTAGAAATGAAGGTGGTCATTCCCAAATTCAATATTTTTATTACATTCTGCAATAACCTATTTTGTGATAAATTGCAAACAAGTCTCACAAACATTCATCCCCCCCCCACCCTACCATCAAAACCTGCTACTACAGCTACCTTCACAAAGACACTCCCTTATTTAAGAAGGGAATTACAATTCATTTTACTCCTCATTAAACCCCTCTTATCAACGCAACATTACTACATTAGTATTACAATTTGTGTGAGTGTACCTATCTGGCTTTGCTCAAAATCTGAAAGTGCTCTTAGATAAGAACATTAATTCCATCCAGCTAAACTGGATTCCAAACCAAAATCTTGGAAGGTAAAAAGCTCGTGTTCCGATGCACTCCATTTCTCTTTCACTTCCAGCAATAAACCTCACCTCAATCTTTTGATCCCTTTCTGTCTGAAATGGTGTGTATGAATCATAAGATTTGGTGTTCATCATCCAGTTGGGAGTGAACTATTGTGTTCATTTTCAAGCATGAACTACATTTAATACAATTTTTTTGTTGTAGAATAAGATTTTAATAAAAGCTAATGCATCTTCTGTCATTCCTCTTGAGTCATTGGAGAACGGGTTAATTGGGTGGGAAATGGACTCAAGTCAATTTTCTGTAACCTGGTACCCATGAACGGCAAAACAAATTGCCAGTGTGAGGCAAGAAGAACTGTTGGGGCTACAGCAAGTGTAAAATACAGTGGATGCTGGAAATCTGAAATAAAAACAAAAAATACTAGAAATGGAAATGTTCTGTACATTTAGCAGCATCTGTAGGGAGAGAAACAGAGTTAGTGCTGCAAGTGGCTGACCCTTCGTCAACACTGAAAGTACTTGGAGATGTAACAGTTTTAAGCCAGGCAGGGAAACGAGAAGAAAGTCTGGCATTTGTCACATGTCTCATGACCACTGGAGATCTCGAAGCGATCTGCAAGTATTTCTGAGGTGTAGTCACTGTTGCAATGTAAAAAATGTGGCAGTCTATTTGAATTTTGCAAGCCTCCACAGGCAACAATGTAATTATGACCATATCTATTTTTGTGAAGTTGATTTGAGAAATATTGGGCAGGACACTAAAGGCAAAAAGAGATACTAATGGGGCAAGTAAAGAAACAAAAGATGTGTCTGGCAGTGTAAATGGGAAGACAGCATCAACACAAACATCTGTCATTCAAATATAAGGCAGAGGCTATGATTGGAAATAAATTGTAATAATAATCTTTATTGTCACAAGTGGGCTTACATTAACACTGCAATGAAGTTACCACGTTCCGGCACCTGTTCGGGTACACAGAGGGAGAATTCAGAATGTCCAAATTATCTAACAGCACGTCTTTCGGGACTTGTGGGAGGAAACTGGAGCACCCGGAGGAAACCCACGCAAACACGGGGAGAAACTGCAGACTCCGCACAGACAGTGACCCAAGCCATCGAACCTGGGACTCTGGCGCTGTGAAGTAACAGTACTAACCACTGTGCTGCCGTACTGAATTGTACAGCTCCATGTTGAGTCCAAGTCCATAATGTGGTACCATTATTCAAGAAGAGGATTGGAAACTGAGTAAAGACAGGCCAACATCAAGTGGTCGGACAATTATTGGAAAAAATTGAGGGACAGAATTAATCTCCATAGAGAGGCCAGGATTAAGCAAGGACCATCAGCATGGCTTTGTCAGGGGGAGGTCATGTCCAGCAAATTTGGGTGAATTTTTCGAGGAGGTGACAATGTGCGTAGATGAGGGCAGAAAGTTGATATAGTCTGCATGGACTTCAGTAAGGCATTTGACAAGGTCCCACATGGGAGACCGGTCAAGAAGGTAAGAGCCCTTGGAATCCAGGGCAGTTTTGAAAATTGGATCCACAGTTGGTTGGGTGGCAGGCGGCAGAGGGTGATGGTTAAAGGTTATTTTTCTGACTGGAAGCCTGTGTCCAGTGGTGTACCACAGGGATCGGTGCTGGGTCCCTTGCAGTGTAGTGAACATTAATGAGCTAATCATGAAAGTATGAGGTATGATCAGTCAGTTTGCAGATGACTTGAAAATTGGTGAGTGGTAAATAGCAGGGAGGAGAGTCTGGAATTCATTGCCTGATTAGATTAGATTAGATTACAGGATGATATAGCCGGATTGGTCAAATGGGCAGAACAGTGGCAAATTTAATTTACCCCTCAAAAGTTTGAGATGATGCATTTTGAGAGGACTAAAAAGGCAAGGGAATAAACAATGAATGGTAGGACACTAGGAAGTACAGAGAACCAGAGGGACCTTGGGGTGCATGTCCCTAGATCCTTGAAAGCAGCAGGACAAGCAGATAAGGTGATTAAAAAAAACATATAGGATACTTGCCTTTATTAGCCGAGACAGAGCAGGGAGGTTAAGGTGGAGCTGTGTAAAACGCTGGTTAGGCCACAGCTGAGTACTATGGGCAGTTCTGGTTGCTGCAGTGTAGGAATAATGTGATGGCACCAGAGTGGGTGCAGAGGAGATTCACCAGGATGTTGCCTGGGCTGGAGTATTCCAGCTATGAAGAGAAGCTAGTTAGGCTGTGGTTGTTTTCCTTAAAGCAGGGAAGGCTGAGGTGGGGGGGATATGATTGAGGTGTACATAATTCTGTGCGACATAGGTTAACTAGAAAGGAATTTCTCCCCTTAATAGAGAGATCAATAACCAGAGAGCATAGATTTAAGATAAGTGGCAGGTGATTTGAGGAGAACCTTTTTCACCCAGAGGGTGGTGGGAATCTAGAACTCGCTGCCTGAAAGGATGGTAGAGGTGGGACCCTCAACATTTAGGGAGCATTTAGTTGAACACCTGAAACACCATAGCATACAAGACTACAGCCAAAGTGCTGTAAAATGGGATTAGAATAGATAGGAGCTTGATGGCTGGTGCAAACACGATGGACCGAAGAGCCTCTTTTTGTGCTGTAAGACTCAATACGACTTTGACTCAACATGACACCTTTTTGGTGCAATTTCCTGATTTGTAGATGGCCCATTATTATTTTCAGGGTAAATGGATGATGGGCTGTAGGCCAATCGGTCGGTCAGAAAAGAATCTTAACTCCATTTTGAATATATTTAAATGTGTGTCCACATCCATCTGTGTCGATTTACATTAGTTTCTTCTCTTCCCCAACAGCATGAACAGGTTAAACTCTCTGCCACGAGGATTTGGGTCACTCCCAGCACTCGAGGTGCTTGATTTGACATACAACAATTTGAATGAAAAATCTCTCCCTGGCAACTTCTTCTACCTCAGTAGGAACCGTTTTTAAAACCTTTTATTCATTTGTGATTACCTATATTTACCAGAAGTAGGTAGAGCAGTTGCAATTTCTGATTCCAGTCTGTTTCGGGCACTTGATTCTTAACATGGTCATCTGTATAGAAGAAAGGGGTGAACGTTGGTTGCATTAAATTGACATTCTGGCTTGGACCATGTGGAAATGAATAAAATACGTTGTACAAGTTGTTCGGCTGAGCTTTACGAACTGCAAATGCTGCCTTGCAATGCCAGGCACATCAAAATCTTATATCCACTGTCTAACTGCTTTGCAAATTCTTTTCATACAAAATGACTTAGCAGTGACTTGGAGCAAATGGTTGCAATTCAGAATTCAGTTTTACCCTAAGTTATTGTCATTCAAATTAAAGGATTCCGAATTATGAAGCATTATGCCGTAACTGCTTTTTTTTTGTACAGCAGCATTTTCATATCAAATATGCAAAGTTTTTATTTCTAATTTAATGTGGAGTTAGTCTTTTTCTATATTACAGAAGCATACTGAGCAGGCTGTTGCTGTGTCATTTTGGTCAACTTGCAATTTGGTCAAGTGTTGTGGGTGATGTGAACATTGATGCAATAAGATGCTAATCCATCTGACTTGCAGTGGAACTGATTGTTATAGTAAATCATTAGATTTGTTATTTTGAAAGCAGCAGTCGGGATTTAAATCTATGTAGTATTTAATCAATTACAATATGACATTATTTGCAATAAACGTGCATTTAATATACATAGGGGAAGGAACCATGCTTTTTCTTTGGTTTCCTTATTGAGCTGCATTGTATTGCTGTAAGTGAGTATTTATCAATTACTATCTGAGCATGTATGACTTTTCCATTGCTATGGTCTGCTTTTAGCTTGGAGATTTAACCCTGTGGGCAACTATGATAGATTTACACAATAAATTGCAGCTACTTAGTGCCTGGCTGGAAGCAGGTCATTTGGCCCATCTCCAATTAGGCCACTCGTCTGCTGTTTATTTTGCCCTGCACATTTTCCTCTTTCAAGTATTTATCCAATTCCTTTTTGAAAGTTCTTATTGAAACTGCTTCTATCAGTCTTGCAGGCTGTGCATTTCAAATCATAATCTTCTTCCATGTAAAATTAGTTTCCATATGTTGCTTGCAGTTGTTTTGCAAATTACCTTGAGCGGGATTCTCCGACCCCCCGCTGGGTCGGAGAATCGCCCGGGGCCGGCGTCAATCCCGCCCCCGCCGTGTCCCGAATTCTCCGCCCCCCCGAGATTCGGCGGGGGCTGGGAATCGCGCCGCGCCGGTCGGCGGGCCCCCCGTGCCAGTCGGCGGGCCCCACGCGGCGATTCTCCGGCCCGCAATGGGCCGAAGTCCCGCCGCTGACAGGCCTCTCCCGCCGGCGTGGATTAAACCACCTACCTGATTGGCGGCGCGGGCGGGCTCTGGGGTCCTGGTTGGGGGGGGGGGGGCACGGGGGGCGATCTGACCCCGGGGGGTGCCCCCACGGTGGCCTGGCCCACAATCGTGGCCCACCGATTGGTGGGCAGGCCTGTGCCTTGGGGGTACTCTTTTTCTTCCGCCTTCGCCATGGTCTTCACCATGGTGGAGGCGGAAGAGACCCCCTCCCCTGCGCATGCGCCAGTATGACGTCAGCAGCCGCTGACGCTCTGTGCATGCGCGGACTTACTATGGCCGGCAAAGTCCTTTCGACCCCGGCTGGCGTGGCGCCAAAGGCCATTCACGCCAGCCGGCGGAGTGGGAACCACTCTGGCGCGGGCCTAGCCCCTGAATGTGAGGGCTTGGCCCCTAAAAGGTGCGGCACCTTTGGCACGGCCCGATGCCGGAGTGGTTCACGCCACTTCAACACGCCGGGACCCCCCCGCCTTGCCAGGTAGGGGAGAATCCCACCCCTTGTGTCTGTGTCCAACTACTATTGCAAACAGTTTCTCCTTTGCTCCATCAAAATCCTTCAAGATTTGAATACTTCAACCAAATCTCCGATTAGCCTCTTTACCCGCAGTAGAATAACTCCCAACTTCACTAGTCTCCCCACATGATCCCATGACTCCAGAGACGTCATCCAGTTAGCGGCCTTCATCCCATCCATGCCGGAGCGTGGTCTGGACATTCACCAACCTGTGAAGACATAACGCAGCCTGACATCACCTGGAACGCTCGACCGCCCAGACCCACCTATCGATGCAGGAACCGCAAACAACGCAACAAATCCTCCATTCATACACCGACAAGAGTGAATAACCTCATTGGACACAACTATTCCCTAAACACTGCATACTCTCACCCTCTCCCAGGCTCAAAGAAGCAGTAATTCCAGGAAACGTGGAAAAAGTGCAGGCCTGCAGGTGAGAGTGAAACAACATGGCCCCAAAGCCTCTCTACCTAGCTTACTCCTAGCTAATGTCCAATCTCTAGAAAACACGCTAGACGAACTTCAAGCCAGACTCACTTTTCAAAGAGAACTAAGGGACTGCTGTTTCACGGAGACATGGCTCACTCCTGCTTCACGGGACTGTGCCCTACAACCAGAGGGCTTCTCAATCCACCGAATGGACTGTACGGCGGCCTCGGGCAAGACAAGGGGAGGTGGGGTCTGCCTCCTAATCAACACCTCCTGGAGCCTAGATGTAGCAACACTGGCGATTTTCTGCTCCCCGGACCTGGAATACCTGACGCTAAAATGCCGCCCCTTCTACCTTCCGCGGGAGTTCAGCTCCGTTATCCTGATGGGAGTTTACATCCCACCCCATGCGAATGTGAAAATCGCACTGGATGAAATATTCACCACCACAAATAGCCTTGAAACGGAACATCCCGAGGCCCTGTTCATTGTAGCTGGGGACTTCAATCAGGCCAAGCTCAAGAGCATACTACCAAATTACCACCAACATGTCACCTGTTCCACCAGAGGCCCAAACATCCTGGCCTACTGCTACATAAATATCAAACATGCCTACTGCTCTATCTCCCGCCCACACTTTGGCTAATCTGATCACAAGGCTGTGCTCCTGCTCCCTGCTTATAATCAAAAACTGAAGCGGGAGAATCCGTCAAAGAAAGTTGTGCATTGTTGGTCTGAGGAATCGGATGATCTCCTACGGGACTGCTTAGAGTCTGTGGACTGGTCAGTATTTAAAAACTCTGCGACCAGCCTGAATGAGTACGCCACTACAGTAACTGACTTCATTAGTAAGTGTGTAGAAGACTGTCCGCCAAAGAAACAAATCCGCGTGTTTCCCAACGAGAAACCCTGGATGAACAGGGATAGCCACTGCTTGCTGAAGTCTAGGTCTGAGGCATTCAAGTCAGGCGACCCTGACCTCTACAAGAAAGCCAGATATGATCTAAAGAAATCCATCAAAGATGCCAAAAAACAGTACTAGACCAAGTTCGAGTCCCAGGCTAGCCACAAGGATCACCGCCATCTATGGCAAGGTCTGCAAGACATAACAGACATGAAGGCATGTAAAATCGTCGGCTCCAATGCACCCCTTCCTGATGAGCTAAACGCATTCTATGCCCGCTTTGAGAAAGAGGTCAGTGAGAGCGAGGCCTCCACCCCAGAAGCCGCAGATGAACTTGTATCTGACATCACCACTGCAGACGTCAGAGCAGCCTTCTCAAAGGTCAACCCATGGAAAGCTACTGGCCCGGATGGGGTACCCGGACGAGCACTCCGGTCTTGCGCGGATCAGCTGGCAGGGGTATTCGCCGAAATCTTCAGCCTCTCTTTACAACAATCTGAGGTACCTATCTGCTTCAAGAAGATGACCATCATCCCTGTACCAAAAATAAGTCAAGCAGGGTGCCTTAATGACTATCGTCCAGTGTCTCTGACATCCATCATGAAATGCTTCGAAAGGTTAGTCATGGCACGAATCAACTCCAGCCTCCCAGATTGCCTTGATCCACTACAGTTTGCCTACCGCTGCAACAGGCCCACAGCAGACACCATCTCCATGGCCCTGCACTCTACCCTGGAACACCTAGATAACAAAGACACCTATGTCAGACTCCTATTTATCGACTACAGCTCAGGCTTCAACACCATCATTCCTTCGAAACTCATCTCCAAACTCCATGGCCTTGGCCTCGGTTCCTCCCTCTGCGACTGGATCCTGAACTTTCTAACCAACAGGCCACAATCAGTAAAGACAGGCAACAACACCTCATCCACTATCATCCTCAACACCGGTGCCCCACAAGGCTGTGTCCTCAGTCCCCTACTATACTCCTTACACACCTATGACTGTGTGGCCAAATTCCCCTCCAACTCGATTTTCAAATTTGCTGATGACACCACCGTAGTGGGTCGGATTTCAAACAATGACGAGACAGAGTATAGGAATGAGATAGAGAATCTGGTGAACTGGTGCAATAGTTAATAACTGGACAATAATGTCAATGTCAACAAAACAAAGGAGATTATGATCGACTTCAGGAAGCGTAGTGGAGAACATGCCCCTGTCTACATCAATGGGAACGAAGTAGAAAGGGTTGAGAGCTTCAGGTTTTTAGGTGTACAGATCACCAGCAGCCTGTCCTGGTCCCTTCATGCCGATACTATAGTTAGAAAAGCCCACCAACGACTCTACTTTCTCAGAAGACTGAGGAAATTTGGCATGTCAGCTACGACCCTCACCAACTTCTACAGATTCACCATGGAAAGCATTCTTTCTGGTTGTATCACAGCTTGGTATGGAACCTGCTCTACCCAAGACCGCAGGAAACTACAAAAGGTCTTGAATGTAGCCCAATCCATCACTCAAACCAGCCTCCCATCCATTGACTCTATCTATAATTCCCACTGCCTCGGAAAGGCAGCCAGCATAATTAAGGACCCCACATACTCTCTTCCACCTCCTTCCGTCAGGAAGAAGATACCAAAGTTTGAGGTCACGTACCAACCAGCTCAAGAATAGCTTCTTCCCTACTGCCATCAGACTTTTGAATGGACCTACCTCGTATTAAATTGATCTTTTCTCTCCACCTTGCTATAACTGTAACATTATATTCTGCAGTCTCTCCTTCCTTCCCTATGGACGGTATGCATTGTTTGTACAGCATGCAAGAAACAATACTTTTCACTGTATTAATACATGTGACAATAATAAATCAAATGACTGTGTTTCAATCCTGATATAATTCCGGAAAATCTCTTCTGCATCTTCTGGAAGACCTTTAACATGCTTCCTACAAAGCAGTAGGCAGAATACTCCAGCTGGGGTCTGCCCAGTATTTTATAACTTCCTTGCTATATCTATTCTGCCTCCATTTATAAAGTCAAAGATTCCGTATACATTTACTTGACCTGTCACCTTCAAAACATATGTTCGTCTGGAGCCTATTGATGTTTCCAAACCCCCCACCCAGTTTGTAAACAACCATTTAACTATGACTCTGCTTTCTGTCCTATAACTAATTTTGTGTCCAAACAGCCCCTTGGATCCCATGGGTTACAATGTTGCTAACAAGTCTATTGTGGAGTAATTCTTTTGAACGCCTGATTTCATTACTTGAAAAGAATGCAAATGCAATATTATTTTTCTGCTACATCTGGTCCGGTATAATTTTAGCAATTTCTTTCACGCGCTGGGACAGATTCTTTTGTGGCTCACATTGGAAGAGAAATAAAGCTGCAAGGATCCCTCATCATTATAAGTTCTTCTCTTTTGACCACGATCATCATCATGAGTTAGGGATTTTATCAATAGATGAGTTAATTTTCTGGCATCAGTTTTCAAATCCTGTTTTATGTCTAAAATTGATTACATTTTAATGAAACTTTACCTTGAAATCTACAAAGAAATCCAGAAAAGTACTAGGTTTCTATTAAAATATTTGATTTTTTAAAACCCTGCCTTGCACAGCTGAAGTATCTAATTTCTTGTCTAGTTCATATTTGTCCTTTATGCTATTTCTAACCTTTCTGAGCATTGTGGAAGAAAATTTAAATTGTTAATAAATGAATTGAAATGAAGTTTTGATATTAATGTAAATGTTACTCCCTTGCATGCCTCCCCGAGTCTTAATGTGTTGAGCACAATCCATTTCAACTACCTGCCTGTATACTTGCTGGGAATGATAGAATTTACAGTGCAGAAGGAGGCCCATCGTGCCTGCACCGACCCTTGGAAAGAGCATCCTACTTAAGCGTTTGCCTCCACACTTTCCCTGTAACCCGACCTAACTTTTTAGGACATTGAGGGGCAATTTGGCCTGCACACATCTATCTCGACAGAAATGTTTGAATTCTCGGTATTGCACACTATCTGATCCTAGTATCTGAGTGCAGAAGGCATCATTCAGACCATCAAGCATAATTTAACCCTATGAAAGAACATCCAGTTTAGTGAAGCCCAGCCATTTCCCTATACCCTGCAAATGAATGTACTTCAAGTAAATGTCCAATCGCTTTTTGAAAATTCCAGTAGCATCCGATTCTGCCATCTTTTTCAGGTACTGCTTTTCAGATCTTAACAATACCGCAGAAAACATTGCTCCTCAATTCCCCTCTATTTATTTGCAAATTATTTTAATTCTATGACCTCTGGTTACTGTGGTACTTGTTCTACCAAAACCACTCCATTTTCAATGTCTCCTTTGGATCACCCCTTAATCTTCTCTGCTCTAAGGAAAACCATATCGACTTCTCCAATCTCTCTCTAAAATTCTTCATCCTTCATTCCTCAGTAAATCTCCTCTTTATCCTCCCCATGGCCTTGACATCCTTCCTAAAATGTGAAGCCCAGAATTCTACACTGCATTTCCCAGGTTATTTGTAAAGGCTTAGCTTTTTATTTTCCATTCGCTCATGGAATTTGGGTATAGTTGGCTGTGCCAGCATTCATTGCCCTTCCCTTGAACTGAGTGGCTTTCTGGCCATGTTAGAATCAATCACATTGCTATGGTGACTTAATTGAGGCATACAAGATGATCAGAGGATTAGATAGGGTGGACAGTGAGAGCCTTTTTCCTCAGATGGTAATGTCTAGCACAAGGGCACATAGCTTTAAATTGAGGGGAGATAGATATAGGACAGATGTCAGAGGTAGGTTCTTTACTCAGAGAGTAGTAAGGGCATGGAATGCCCTGCCTACAACAGTAGTGGATTCGCCAACACTAAACGCATTCAAATGGTCATTGGATAGGCATATGGACGATAAGGGAATAGTGTAGATGGGCTTTAGAGGGGTTTCACAGGTCGGCGCAACATCGAGGGCCGAAGGGCCTGTACTGAGCTGTAATGTTCTATGTTCCATGTTCTATGGATCTAGAGTCAAAAAGATGACCAATTTTTTTCCCTCGTAGGCATTAATAAACCAGACCATGCTTTCATGGTCATTATTTTTTAATTCCAGGTTATTATTGAATTAAAATGTCATACTTGCCAAGGTGGGATTTGACCCCAGGTCCCCAGAGGTTCCCCCGAGGCCGCAACCTCCTCCTCGTTGTGGTGGATTTTCATGTGGAGAAGATAGCTCATCAATGGCCACCGGCGGAATTTCTGGTCCTGCCGAAGCCGCTGGCCATTTGTGTTGCTTGCCAGCCCTGCGGACCTTTTGTGAGACCGGAAGTTCCCGGGAGAAGCTGGCAAATCCTCTCCTGACGGTCTGGATTTCTCATCCAGTGGCAATATCACTACAACAATGCCTCCATTTCCTTGTTTTCGTATTTAGTGACTCTTCTTACAAAACCAAATATCCTATATGATTTAACAGGCCTTATCAACTTGCCCTTCCAGCTCTAAAGATTGTGAAGATGCACCCTCTGCTCCCTCTGTTTTCCTTCCTGAATAGTATGATTTAGATTTTACTGTTTCTCCAAGGTGTTCCCCTCAACTGGATCAACTTCCCAGTTAGCTATAGTGAATCTGCCAGTGCCTGCCTCTTGCACCAATTTGTCTTCCTGAGGTTTGCTAACCTCCTCGTCGCTATTTACTATGGACAAGTCTTTTGTATGATCTTCAAATTTTAGCATTTTACCTTCTGTACCCAAGTCCAGATCAGTTATGCTAATACCAACTCAAAGGTCCTACTGCATACTTCTCTCCAACCAGAAAGAAAATCCATTCACCGCTACACCATTGCCAATTACCATCATCCCTTTAATACAATGTGTGTCTCCAAGTATTTCATAAAATGCTTTTTGAAATTCTCATGTATACATCCACCATATTACTTCAGTAGAGAATTCAAGCTGATTAGTCAGATATGACAAATCTGAGCTGGCTATCCCTTAAGTGAACACTAATTTTCTCCTTGACCATAATTTCTAGTTTTCTTATCACTGATGATAGACTGACTGGCGTGTAGTTATCAGGTTTATCCAAGCTGTCCTTTGAACATGGGTGTAAAATACAATCCTCTTCTTCTGGCACCACTCCCCCAATGAAGAAAGGTTGAAAGATTGAAGTAAGAACCTCTCCTAGCCTCCACCTTTACATCCCTCACCAACCTAGGTCACATTCTGTCTGGACCAGGTAACTTTTCAATTTTTAGTGATGTCATCCTCTTGGAGCGTCCTGTCTTTCAAAAATGTTATTCAATATTTCCATTTTCACACTGCACCATTGACTTTATCCTCTTCAAATGTGAAGACTAATGCAAAGCGCTACTGTGCCTCCACAAGAAGAATTTCTTTGTCCTAAACCAACCTCACTATTAAAAACTATCCTTTACTTTTTCTATGTTTATCTTTTCTTGTGTCCATGCTTATACCACTGGCATTCTCTTTCAGTTTCCACATCCGTTCTCTGTATTCTAGCTGGTTTTCCACTCTTCTGTATTTGCCATTTCCGTCTCGCTTATTATTTATCATTGTGGGCAAGGCCAGCATTTGTTGCTCATCCCGAATTGCCTTTGAACTGAATGGCTTGCTAGACCATTTTAAAGGGCACTCGGATGTCAACCACGTTACTGTAGATCTGGAGTCACATGCAGACCAGACAAGGTAAGAATTGCAAGTTTTGTTCCCTAAAGGAGGACCAGATTGTTTTTTACAATAATCAATGACAGTTTGGTTCTATGGTGTCTCAGAGCAATAACTTGGGTCTGGGGGCCAGTTACATTTCCATTATGCCATTGTCTTCCACAGCAATGCAACATTGCTTCTTTTCTGTATTTGGCTCTAAAGCCAAATGAATTCAGTCTTTGAACCCTGTAGTATATTTTTATTCATTTTCGGGATGTGGGGATCACTGGTTAGGCCGGCATTTATTGCCCATCCCTAGTTGCCCTTCAGAAGGTGGTGATGATTGTATTTTTGAACCACTGCAGTTCCTGAGGTGTAGGTATACCCACTGTGCTATTAGGGAGGGGGTTCCAGGATTTTGCCCCATTGACAATGAGGGAACAACGATATATTTCCAAGTCAGGGTGGTGAGTGACTTTGAGGGGAACCTCCAAGTGGTGGGGTTCCCAGGAATCTGCTGCTCCTGTCCTTCTAGATGGTTGTGGGTTTGGAAGGTGCTGTCTAAGGAACTTTGGCGAGTTACTGCGGTGCATCTTGTCGATGGTACGCGTGCCTCTCACTGTTCGTCGGTGGTGGAGAGTTTGAATGTTTGTGGAAGGGGGAGCAATCAAGTGGCTACTTTGTCCTGGTTGGTGTCGAGCTTCTTGAGTGTTGTGGGAGCTGCACTCATTCAGGCAAGTGGAGAGTATTCCACTTTGGGGGAGTTACTCACCATAAGATTCTTAGTCTTTGACTTGCCCTGATAGCCACAGTATTAATGTGACTAGTCCAGTTCAGTTTCTGATCAATGGTAACCCCCATGTGTTGATTGTGGGGGATTCAGCAATGGTAATGCCATTGAATGTTAAGGGACAAAGGTTAGATCCTCTCTTGTAGGAGATGGTGATTGCCTGCCACTTGTGTGGCGCAAATGTAACTTGCCACTTGTCAGCCCAAGCCTGGATATTGTCCAGGTCTTGCTGCATTTGGACATGGACTGCTTCATCTGGATAACTGCAATATTATCCTTGATTAATATTGCCAAAGGTAGCCCCCCCCCCCCCCCCCCCCCCCCCCACGCACGTGCTCCAGCTGCTTCCTCTTTCTATCCCTGCTAAATACATTGCAGTCAGTAATGTCTAGTTCCATTTCTTACTGTTATTTAAGTCACTGTTAAAGGTGCTATAGCATAAACCCATGTGACAACTTGTGCCTGCAGCTCATCAACCTTATTTTAACAATCTTTACATTCCAACACCATCTTAGTCTGCTTTTTCTTTTCTCCACCATCCAAATTCTGTTCTTTCCACTCTATTTTTTTTTTGTTCCTTGTAGCTTTCTGTGTACCTTGGACTGAACTCTCCATTTTAGTGACGCCAGAAACGTGAATCACGATAGGGTGGAGAATCTGTAAAATTGAAAAAATGGGTTTGCGCCAAGCGGCAATTCAGAGGCCATGCTCAGGTTCCTTGCTGATTAGCCGGTCCAGGTTCAGGCTGGCATTTAAAGGGCTGAATTAATGAGTCCCAATTGGGCAGGCTCTGCCTGTTACCAGAGAAACTCATGCTCCATGGGGAGATCTATTATTAATCCCCCAAGGTTCTCGTGAGGGTTATCGCACATACAATGTTTTGGCCTCAACTACTTTACGTGGCAGTGAATTCCACAGGCTGACCCCTGAGGAAATCTGTCCTCCTCTTGGCCCTAAATGGTTTACCCCAGATCCTCAGACTGTGACCTCTGCACCTCGATTACCCCGCTATTGGGAACATCCTTCCTGCATCCACGCCATCGAATCCTATTAGAATTTTATAGGTTTCTATGAGATCCTCTTTATTTTACTAAACTCCAGCAATTATAATTTTAACAGACTCAATCTGTCCTCGTGCGTCAGTCCGCCTTTGCAGGAATCAGTCTGGTAAATCTTCACTGCACTCCTATCATAGCAGGAAAATCCTTCCTCAGATAGTAGACCAAGGCTGCGCACTATATTTCAGGTGTGGTTTCACCAAGGCACTGTGTAATTTCAGCTAGACATCCCTGCTCCTGTACTCATATCCTCGGGCTATGAAGACCAACATACAATTTTCCTCCTTCTGCTACACTTGCATGCTTACTTTCAGCAACTGGTATACAAGGTCACCCAGGTCTGGGGGGGTGGGCAGGGACCCCCTCAGATTGAATTGGGGCTTGGGGGGGGGGGGGTAGCCGGGGGTTGCGTAATTGGCTCCAAAGATCAGGACATAATTTTCTCTCACTACACTGACGAGTTCTGGCGAGTGGAGCTCCTCAGTGCAGAAAACAGAGCTATGTGTGGCCTCGGCAGTGCGTTATTCACTGATGCCCCATATCTGACCCGAGTTAAGCTAAATGTGCTCACTATCGGACTTTGTTCCCATTTAGTTAAATCGTGCACTCTGTAGCTATTCTGATAATAATCTGCCTATCTGTTTTTGCTACCAAAGTGAATACCCTCACATTTATCCATATCATACTGCATCTGCCATGCATTTGTCCACTCACTCAACTGTCCAAATCACACTGAAGCATCTCTGCATCATTCTGATAACTCACCCTCCCACCCAACATTGTGTCATCCGCAAATTTGGAGATAATGCTTCAGTTTCCTCACATATCATGAATACCTGGGGCCCTAGCACCAATCTCTGCAATATCCCACTAGTCATTGGCGGGGGGGAGGGGGGTTGGGGGGGGGAGTTGAGTGTTTATTCCTGTTCTTTGTTTCTTGTCCGACCAATTTTCTTTCCATCTCAAAACATTAGCCCCAATCCTATGCGCTTTAATTTTACATTCTAATCTCTTACGTGGGACTTTGTTGAAAGCCTTCAGAAAGATCAAATAATCCACATCCACTGGCTTCCCCTCGTCAACTCTACTTGTTACAGGCACACGGTGGAGTACGGGCAACACTCACGGCACCGAGGTCCCAGGTTCAATCCCGGCTCTAGTCAGTGTCCTTGTGGAGTTTGTACATTCTCCCGTGTTTGTGTGGGTTTCACCCCCACAACCCAGAGAGATGTGCAGGGTAGGTGAATTGGCCACACTAAATTGCCCCTTAATTGGAAAAAATGAATTGGGTACTCTGAACTTAAAAAAAATAATTAAAAAAAACTCTCCTAGTTACGTCCTTGAAGAATACCAATAGATTTGTTAAGCATGATTTCCCTTTCGTAGATCCATGCTGACTATGTCCGATCCTGCCACTCGCCCAGATCTGCACCCAGCCAACTTATTTTTGTGCCTATTATCATTGGGCAGAATTTTCCAGTTCTGCCAAAAGTCGGTGGACCTTTGGCTGGACCGCCCAATCTCCCATGACGGGGGTGAAAAATCCTAGCTATAGACTGAACATGACTAAGTACACTGGTGTTCAGAATTTTGTCCAGTCTTTCTGTCTTTTTATCTTTATGGTAATTTTTAAAAACTCCAGTCCGGTTTACAGAATACCCAAAGATTGGCTATCCAAAGATTGGATTGTCTGTTCCTGTGTTACATCATAAATCATTTCAATTGGTGTGTTTGTACTTTTGGAGTCTTTTAAAACCCCTTTTAAAACTGTCCAGTTTGTAGTATATGGTAGTTTAATTATTAGGAAGCATACTGCCAATCCTAAGTAGCTGGTTCTCTTCTGCAAATATGGGGACAATGAGTTTCTATCCAACCATGACAAATTGGTGGAATTTAAATTCAATAAAATCTGAAATTGAAAGTTAGTCTCCGTAACAGTGACCATGAAACTTTCATCAATATGTCATAAAAACACATTTGCTTCACTACTGTCATTTAGGAAAGGCAATCTGCTGTCATTACATGGTCGGGCCTATATGTGACGTCTCAATGCCTTTCCTTGAAAATCACGCTGTATCCATTCAAAAAAATGTGGAAGGTAAAGAGGTTGTGGTAGCAATGGCCTTAAAGGTTTGTGGAGTGTCAGACATGTTTTCATGTCTTTTTAGGGCCATCAGCATATATTGTTACTGAGGTTGTTAATTGTGTCAATACTTCAGGATGTGGTCACTTTACTCATTCAAGCATCAATACAATAAACCAGCTTGACCTGCTTGTTATTATTGGATGCCCTGGGCATGTCAGAGGCTTTTTCAAAGCCAAGGCTATTAATCAAGCTTGACTACTTTTATTGATCAGGCCTCCATGGTCTGGTTACATGCCACACTGTTTATATATTGCTGTTTAATTTACAGCCACCTTGCGTGCACTCTATCTAAGCGACAACGATTTTGAAATCCTGCCGCCAGAAATTGCGAAGCTCACGAAGCTGCAGATAGTAAGTAATTTATCTAAATTCTTGAAAAATCAATTCACTTTTGCAGCTCCTGTAAATTCTGAATGAAGTCAATTCCAGCAGCTCTGGGGTTTATTTTGTTGGAATAAACGCCATCAACTGGCAGTGCACTTTGCTCATCAGACGAGACGTGTAATAAATTGAGATAGTGAGAGGAAGCAAGCTAAGAATTCTTTGTGAACTGTTTCATTTGAAATCTGAATTGGTCTAATAGCTCTGTGTTTTCAGATCAGCCTAAGGGACAATGACCTCCTGTCGCTGCCAAAGGAGATTGGGGACTTGTCTCAGTTGAAGGAGCTCCATATTCAAGGAAATCGACTAACCGTGCTTCCCCCTGAAATGGGTAAGAACAGGGGTCAGATTGTCTGACTTATTCTGTAATATACTGATATGTTTTGCTTACTGCTCATAGTTAAAGATTGTTTAAAACATGTTGAGCAAAGCAGTAAATGTCCACAAGAACAACAATGTTGAATGAAGTGCAACATTGTAAAAAAATTTTATTGATGTTTCGTGGTAACTTGGTTTTAAGTATTTTTTTAAGTATTTGGATTGCAGTGCGTACTATGAAACCATGCCAGAATTGTAAACTGAGGGATTTAAATTAGTAGCCATAGGAATTCAATTGAAAATCATGTCTATGAATCAATTAATTTATCTGGTTTCTGGAACAGTAATGTGTACATTTATTTTTGGGTTTTTTTGCAAATGGTTGTCCTATAAACTGAAACTAGACTTTCACAAGAAGGGCAAAACGTGACTAAAATGTGAGTTTTTCTTTAGTTCCATATTTGGCTCAGTGTTGAGACCAGGGAATGGAGAGATCGACATCATTATTCCCATGTTATCTCAAATAATTTTCATGCTCAGCAGTCCTGTAAAAATTGGAATGGAAGGACTGTCTTGGTAGCCCTGGGCCTGCTTTGTGGGACTGTTGTAGGGAATGGAAAATTTCACTGGCCTCGCCTGTCAAATTTCAGATTTTTTTCCATCAGGAACCTATACAGTTAAACCATTCAGTACGTTTAAAAAATAATAATGGCCAAAAATGAAGAGAAAAATTTCAAATCCGACCAGAATCCACTCACTTTTATGATTTTATTGGAGGAGACAGATTGGCCCAGTTTAAGCTTTTAGGAAGGTTGCATTTCTCCAGTTTTATATGCTTTTTTTAAAAAATAAGAAAATAATACATTTTAGACAGATTTTCCATACCTAAGTAAATGAATCAGGTAAAAGGGGCTTGAAAGATCAGATACACCAGCTTGTGGACCAGAGGTTTCTCTCCAGGATCTTACTTCCCTCCTTTCCCCCGATCTCTCTCGCTCTATGCCACCACAACCTTTCCTGCTTCCTCAGTTCCCTTTGATCTCTTCTTCTCTTTCTACTTGCTCTCTGCACCTTGGGCTGTCGGCTTTTCCAACTGACAGCTGGCCTGTCAGCTAGCCTGTCAAGTTTCCCCATATCCTCCCAATTAGTCCGCTTCAGGTACCTGTGCAATTTCCATTTGAAATTTCCCATAAAACCTGATGCACCACCTTGTCAGGGAATCCATTCTGGATTTTGGCAATCCCCTTGTGGAAAAACGCTCCACATTTTAACTCTAGCTCTTTTGCCAATTATTTGAAATCTAAGGCTACTAGCTAATTTGCCAGAGGAACCTGTTTTTTTCCCCTGCTGCTCCCGAAGAGTTAGGTCCCTATTTATCCTTCTCCGCTGTAAAAAGAGCAATCCCAGCTTCTCCAATCTCTTCACCTAACTGGAGTCCCTCATAGCTGCCATCATCCTGAAGGCCTTGCAAGGTCGAGGTGCGGGGGATATTTGCAGACTCAAACAGAAAGGATAGGGCAATAGTGTAAGGTAACGGTGTGGATAATCAGAGTGTGTCAGAAAGAGAGAAGACATACAAACATACGAGTGCACCAGCAAATGGGGTCAGAAGAGGGGGAAATGATTTTTTAAGAAAACAAAATTAAAGACACTTCACCTTCGTGCACACAGGATTCATAACAAGATGGGTGAATTTTTTTTTTTTTTTTTTAAATTTAGATTACCCAATTATTTTTTCCAATTAAGGGGCAATTTAGCGTGGCCAATCCACCTACTCTGCACATTTTTGGGTTGTGGGGGCGAAACCCACGCAGACACGGGGAGAATGTGCAAACTCCACACGGACAGTGACCCAGGGCCGGGATCGAACCTGGGACCTCAGCGCCGTGAGGCGGTTATGCTAACCACTAGGCCACCGTGCTGCCCCGCAAGATGGGTGAATTGATGGAACAAATAGAAATAAATGGGATTGATATGGTAGCCATCAGACCAGATGCCGCTGCAAGGTGAACCATCCATGCTAACAAAGGAAACCAAGGATAGTGTCACATTGAAGGCTAAGGCAAACAACGCTGCGAAGAACAGCGGTAGGCCAGAAGACTGGGGAAAATTTTAGAAACCAGCAAAGAATGACTTAAAAAACAAATTAAAAGGGAGAAATTAGAATGAGAGTAAGAAATGGAAAAAAAACACTGTTATGCTTATGCAAGTGCATAAAAGGGAAAAGAATAGCTAAAGAAAAAGTTTGTTAATTAGAGGGTGAGACAATAGAATTGATGATGGGAAATAAGGAAATGGCAGAGACTATGAACACTATTTTGTTTCTGTCTTCAGCGCCGAAGTCAGAAAAAGCAGCATGTCAAGAGTAGTAGAAAATCAAGGGGCCAGAGGGAGGGCAGAACGAGAGAAAGCTTGGCAAGGAAAACTAATGGGCCTAAAGGTTACAGGCCCCTGGCCTGAACCCTAGGTTCCTCAGAGATGGTGGGATGCATTGATTGTAAGTTGCCAAAATTCCATAGATTCTGGAAATGTCCTTTGGACTGAAAACCACAAACCTAATGCCCTCTCCAAAAAAAGAGGAAGGCAGAATGTGCAAAATTACAGGCCAGTTAACCTAACGTCATTGGGAAATTGTTGGAATCAATTACGAAAGAGATGGTAGCAGTGCATTTAGGAAATCAAAATAAAATCAAGGAGAGTCGCTAGTAAACAAGTAACCAGAAGAGAAGGCTCCTCACAAATTCCCATCCTCAAATGGTGGGAGCCCAGAGGCAAGGCTGAAGCATTTGCACCTATTTTCATCCAGAAGTGTTGAGTGTGAGCGCATGATCCATCTCTGCCTCCTTCTGAAGTCCTCAGCATCACAGATGCCAATCTTCAGCCAATTGATTTATTCCACGTGAGATTAAGAAACAGCTGAAGACAGTTAAAAGCTATAGGCCCTGACAACATCCCAGCAGTGGGACTGAAGACTTGTATTCCAGAACTAGCTGCACCTATAATGGTGGCATCTACACGACAATGTGGAAAATTGCCCACGTATGTCCTGTCTGCGTAAAACCTACCCAACGTGGACTATAGTTCTTCAAGACAATTGGTCACCAACCGTTTTCTCAAGGGCAATTGGGGATGAGCAACAGATTCTGGCCTTGCCAGAAATGCTCACATGAAAGAATTGAAAAAAAGATGGCAGTTTTATTAAGGGGAAATCCTGTTCAAATTTATTAGAATTCTTCAATGGTGTAACAAGCAGGGCGGATAAAGTCGAACCACTAGATGTTGGGCATTTATAATGTTCTATAAGGTACCAACCCCGGCTGGTCCAACACCCCGTGACTCTTCGGGGTGTTGGACCAGCCGGGGTTGGAAACGGGCATGGAGGCAGATGTTGTAACCTTCGCCTCATTGATCGCCCGAAGGCGGATCCTGTTAGGGTGGAGATCAACCTCTCCACCCTGTGCCCTGGCGTGGCGGGGGGACCTGCTGGAATTCTTGATGCTTGAAAAGGTCAAATTTGAACTGAGGGGAAGGTTGGAGGGGGTTCCACAATTCATGGGCGTTATTCATTATGCACTTTCGAGAATTGGATCACATCGAACATTAGGGGGGTTGGGGGCTGGGAGGGTTGGGGGGAGGGGGACTGTATGTGTTAATGGAGACTATGGGTGATTCCTGATTCCTCTTTGTCATTTGTTTATTTAACATGCGGGCTAATGTTTGGGGGTTTGGTGGGAGGATGAGATCGTTGTTTTTGATATGGGGATTGACATTACATTCGTTACTGATTATTATTTATTGTTGGGTGTAAATGTGGGAGAAATTGTGAAAAAGGAGGAGAATAAAAAATTATTTTAAAAAAAAAGATTGTGACTCGAGACCTCATGTAGTTGGGGTAACATGTGAGCATGGATGAAGAATTGGCTAATTAACATGAAACTGTACAAATATATTGGTTGGCAAACCGTAACTAGTAAATGTCACAGCGATCGGTGCTGGGGCCTCAATTATATATAATTTGTATTAATGCCTTTGCTGAAGGGACAGAATGTATTTTGGCAAGATTTGCTGCTGATTACAAAGATAAGTAGGAAAGCAGTTTGTGAAGAGGACACATGGGGCAGGATTCTCTGCTTTTAGGACTGTGTCCCCACACCGTCGTAAAAACTGTGGACTTTCAAGCCAGAAAAACTGGCGTGAAAGGGCCACATATTCCTCGTGCGGCAGAGGGCTCGCAGGGACCCGGCATAAAACTAGCAGCTTTTGCTGCAAATACTGGCCCCCGCACTTCTGGGTTAGAGGCCGCGCATGCGCACGGCGGACTCAGACCGCGGAACTGGACACTAAAAATAGACCCGCTGTCTTCTTACAGCGAGAAAATTTCTGATCCAAACTGCTAGATCACCCTGAATCCCATGCCTCCATATTTTCTGCAATAGCTTACCGTGGAGAACCTTATCAAACGCTTTACTGAAATCCATATACACCACATCGACTGCTTTACCCTCGTCCACCTAGTTTGGTCACCTTTTCAAAGAACTCAATAAGGTTTGTGAGCCACGACCTACCCTTCACAAAACCGTGTTGACTATCCCTAATCAAATTATTCCTTTCTAGATGATTATAAATTCTATCTCTTATAAACCTTTCCAAGACTTTGCCCACAACAGAAATAAGGCTCACTGGTCTATAGTTACTGGGGTTGTCTCTACTCCCCTTCTTGAACAAGGGGACAACATTTGCTATCTTTCAGTCTTCTGGCACTATTCCTGTAGACAATGGCGACAGACAGATCAAAGCCAAAGGCTCAGCAATCTTCTCCCTAGCTTCCCAGAGAATCCTTGGATAAATCCCATCCAGCCCAGGGGACTTATCTATTTTCATACTTTCCAGAATTGCTAACACCTCCTCCTTATGAATCTCAAGCCCTTCTAGTCTAGTAGCCTGTATCTCAGTATTCTCCTCGACAACATTGTCTTTTTCTTGCATGAATACTGACGAAAAAAAATCATTTACCACCTCTCCTATCTCCTCGGACTCCACGCACAACTTCCCACTACTGTCCTTGACTGGCCCTACTCTTACCATAGTCATTCTTTTATTCCTGACATACCTATAGAAAGCTTTAGGGTTATCCGTGATCCTACCTGCCAAAGACTTCTCATGTCCCCTCCTGGCTCTTCTTAGCTCTCTCTTTAGGTCCTTCCTAGCTAACTTGTAACTCGAGCGCCATAACTGAACCTTCACGTCTCATCTTTACATAAGCCTCCTTCTTCCTCGTGACAAGTGATTCAACTACTTTAGTAAACCACGGTTCCCTCGCTCGACCACTTCCTCCCTGCCTGACGGGTACATACTTATCAAGGACATGCAGTAGCTGTTCCTTGAATGAGCTCCAAATTTCAATTGCCCATCCCCTGCAGTTTCCTTCCCCATCCTATGCATCCTAAGTCTTGCCTCATCGCATCATAATTGCCTTTCCCCCAGCGAAAACTCTTGCGCTGCAGTATATACCTATCCCTTTCCATCGCTAAAGTAAACGTAACTGAATTGCGGTCACTATCACCAAAGTGCACACCTACCTGCAAATCTAGCACCTGTCCTGGTTCATTACCCAGTACCAAATCCAATGTGGCCTCGCCTCTTGTTCGCTATCTACATACTGTGTCAGGAAACCCTCCTGCACACGTTGGACAAAAACGGACCCATCTAAAGTACTCTATCTATAGGGTTTCCAGTCAATATTTGGAAAGTTAAAGTCCCCCATAACAACTACCCTGTTACTTTCGCTCCTATCCAGAATCATCTTTGCAATCCTTTCCTCTACATCTCTGGAACTTTTCGGAGGCCTATAGAAAACTTCCAACAGGGTGACCTCCTTTCCTGTTTCTAACCTCAGCCCATACTACCTCAGTAGACGAGTCCTCGTCAAATGTCCTTTCTGCCACCGTAATACTGTCCTTAACTAACAATGCCACCCCCACCCCCCGCCCACCACCTCCCCTGAGCTTACTGGAATATGTAAACCGCGGAACCTGCAACAACCCGAATGAGCAGGTACACTGACGGCGTCCCTCACCTCAAACATTCTGCAAGAGGAACATTGAACTGCATTCCCTGCCATCCCCTCTAGATAAAGCAAGAAAAAGAAAGGAAGAGCTTACCTGATATTCACTCAATCCCTTCGGCTAAAGGAGGTGGAAGGGTGGGGGATACTACAAGTGTAGTGTCTCGGGTTTAGCAACCGCCCAACTGAAGTACAGGTACTACACACCTTCCTAGAAATCCCCACGGCCGGTTTCCTGCTGCTCTGAAACAAAAAAAAACAATTCTGAAAAAAAAAGTTAGTTTAAAAAAAAACAACAAAGGCTGTTAGGTAAGTTTTTTTTTTAAAGCGGAAAACTTACCTTCCCGACAGTCCCCTGTTTACTGCTCTCGCTGCTCCAGCTGAAAAACTGAAGTTCTTTTAACAACCGTGTGACTTACCAATGAAAAGGCATGATATTTTAACTTTAATATGGAGAATTAACAGGCAATATTTTAAAATAAAATTGACATCACCTACCACTAGATACTCATCATGCAGCTGCATATATTAAAGTCAAACATCCATTTCAAATGTCAGCCACCCCTGCCTTGTGTGCATAAGTGATTTAATATCAGGACCTCCATGCAAATTGTGTAATTTCTTCAACTAGTAGTTTAGGTATGTTGATGTGCAATTGCAAAGGAACTGGAAACACCTCTTGGTCTATTATTTTAAAATGAATCAATCACTAGTTATTCCACAGCCAATATTTGCCTCCATGCGAAAGCACTTGAGCGGGTATTGTGAATTGTTCCGGGATTAACAGTATAATTGGTGGTCCATTGTTTATACCTTGAGCCATGATTCAAAACTCTGAGAATACAAAGCTCCTCTTCCCACACCTAGTCCGCTGCTTTGACAAGATTTCATAGAGTTCCACCATGCTTTTGATTGAAAATATGGCAATATTGCATATGGAAAAAATAGTGAAAATGGTTAGTGTCAATGCTAGATGACACCACACTTGCAATATAAGCTTGATGATAAGTTGACCTTCCACTGGAAATTTTTAAAACCATTTTACAAAAGCATTCACTAGACTGCACTCTCCATCCCTCAGGCAATTTTGTGTTATTGCACATATCATTCACTATTAGAACCTGTGGGGGCCAAATGGTTTGGCTGTTAAACTTCATTAGATTTGTGCCTGAAATTCCATGGTAGAAATCCCCATTCCCCAGAATATTCACAGATCATCAATCTTGAATTATTGTGCAGGTGAAGGGTTTTAATAGTATGATTAATGCATCAAAGTCGATTACGAAGTTAACCTCTGAGTGACTAACTTGAGGCTTAAATGCTTGCACATACAGCAGTGATGATGAAAATGAGTGTCTCGATTCGGCGTTTAGTCTTATACAGGATCTTTTTTTTAAAAAAAGTTTATAAGAGATTTACTTCAGTGTTTCAGAATCACCCTAATCTTGGAGATAGCAGATTGTTCTATGTGAAAATCAATGTTGTAGCAGCTGTCGGAAACCTGCTGACTTGCTGCTAGAAGGGTCAGTATCATATACATACCCGCAGTCTAAACTGCAGAAAATGTAATCTCTGCAATGAATGTGAAGACACTGACCAGCCTGTCTTATTTTATTAACTGTTAGGTATGGAAACTGTCACTTGTCTAAACTTTGCCAAAGTATAGGCCATTTAAACGAACAAGCTCATTTTTAACTCTTTGCCCAATGTTGTCCATGTTTGTTTTTGTTACTTAGTCCATAGCCAGCCTTACCACAGGTTCCCAGACGAGATTCCCCAAACTTGTGAGCCTGGTCGAGATCCCTCCATTTGTTAACTTCCAGGTGGCATACCTTGCCCCCAAATTGTTATGCCCTGGGTGGGGAGGGATGAACTGGCTCCCTTTCTTTCTTCAACTCCCTTGGTTGGTCACAACAAGATTAATCTGGAAAGGATCCCTTCCCTTCTGGATACTTTTCTCATGTATGTTTTAAAAGGAGCCAATTTAACTAGTCTTTCTTGAGGTAAGGAAAGAGTGAGTTCATTAGCTACTAAATGCGAGGAAAAAATTATAAAACATATGCATTCACATAGATTAGAAATGAGAATGAGTCCAAAAGTAAGGTTTTTAAAAAGTACACAAATCAGTCTTTTACTTGTCCATGAGGAGTAGTGGAATACTGAGGCTGTTGCAATTCATGACTCCAGAAGCGCTGGCTTCAGCAGGTGAGTAGTAGGTTTTGAGATTCCAATGTTCTACAGTTTAAGTAAGAAGCCATCCTGTTTCCTCTGAGCTGTGGCTTTGCTGACTTGGCTTGTTTCAGCAATCAGAGCGAGAGATACCTGAAAAACACTTTCAGGGGTCACTGTGGTCTTTTCTCCTGTGTCACCTGCAGCTGTCCCATTCTTTGTGTATTACTGGAAGGCAAAAGTCCAAAACTGGTCTGGGGCATCGCTCCAGATGTTGAGATGATAATCAGCTCCATTATCTCCATGGGAGATGACAGTTAAATTTCTGTATGGCTTTCATGCTTTTGCTGCATCTTTGTTTAGAAACGTGATGTGATTCCATTGTCTATCTCTTAGTATTGTTTACCAGTAATTTAGCCAGTGACTGAATTTATATCCTCAGCCATCTAATGTATGTCTATTTTTAAAACCATAGGTCTTATTTAAAAGTTCAATATGTACATACATAGTTCGGGCTTTTTTCTCCATCTTCATGACACCAATCAGTCCTGGAGTTGCCCTAAAACCAACTGCTGAAGCTATCCTTTCAACTAGCTGTAAACCTTACCAACAGATATAAATTAGGGGGAAGAAAACATAATTATAACTGAATATATAACACGGTCACATCAGAATTTCAAAGGTACCTTGCAGCAAACAGGAGTTCAATCCACAAAACATGTTGTTGTTCTGCTTTTGTCTTTTGCGATAAACCTTGTGGTACAAAAATGATGCATGTCAGGTAGCACGAATTTGGAGTTAAGCAGTTTGATGAGTTTCTGATCTGTGCAAAAAGTATGTAAGATTGTGATAAAGGAAAGCAGATGAATCCCCAGAAATGATCAATTACCTTTCTGAGGATGGCCATTCATCGCAATTGAAAACGGGAACACCATTTACCCTTGTTCTTCGAAGGCAAGCAGCAACCATTGTTTAAGAGTCCCTCCGTGAAGATTTATCTTCATATCAACAGCATAATATCTCTTTTTGGTAAGAAAATATACCTAATCGGGTATGCACAAATATTTAATAATTGGTGTCGTTAATTACTACTAAATTTGAAATCGAACTAACCCTTCAACAAATAAGTGCTGGACCAAAAATGACTTGTTAACTCTAGTAATAAATTGCTGCTAACAAATATTCTAATTGTCAGCATATTGGAACTACAGCATGTGAGAGTTTGTGACCTTTGCACACATTGATTTGATGTTTTTAAGTTTCCGTTTCTCTTTTGTTATTTTTGGACTGTGCTTCTACTAGGAGTGGCCCCTTTTAATTTGTCCCTTGGTTAATTCCTGTTAATCTATTCAGTTTTACTGTCCAATAAGGAGAGTTTGTGAACATCACCTGTAACTGTTCTTGTTGACTACTGTAGGAAATGTCTCTGCCTTAAGGTACCATTGAGCTAGAGAGCAAGCTATGGAAGCTCCTAAAGGAGGGGGAGGAATTTCTGAATTGATTTCTCAAGTGCAGAGTGACACCTTCTGAGAAAATCACAGGTTCAAGAAGGGGATCATGATCATCAGTCAGCAGGAGAGGGGGAACGTAGAGGAGGTGGAGAATAGAATCCTGCAGATACTAGCCCTATCCCGCAGGAAAGAGGTGGATATGGATTTGTTTATTGTCATGTGTACTGAAATACAGTGAAAAATATTTTTCTGCGAGCAGCTCAGCAGATCATTTAAGTAAATGAAAATAAAATAAAATAAAAGAAAATACATAATAGGGCAACACAAGGTACAAAATGTAACTACATAAACATCAGCATCGGGTGAAGCATACAGGATATAGTGTTAATGAGGTCAGTCCATAATAGGGTCGTTTAGGAGTCTGGTAACAGCAGGGGAAGAATCCCGCCCCTGCCGTCCTCCGAATTCTCCGGCCCCCAAAAAACCGCCCCGGCGTGAATCGCGCCGCCCGCCTCAGAGAATGGCGGGGCGGGGCGACTCAATGGGCCCCGGGGCCGCCCGAATTCTCCGGGCCGTGATGGGCCCAAGTCCCGCCCATTTAACGAGGTCCCGCCGGCATAAATCAAGGTAGGTCCCTACCGGCGGGACCCAGCTCTGTGGGCGGTCGCCGGGGTTCTTGGGGGGGCGCAGGAGGATCTGGCCCTGGGAGGTGCCCCCACGGTGGCCTGGCCCACGATCGGGGCCCACCGATCCACGGGCGGGCCTGTGCCGTGGGGGCACTCTATTGTACCGCCGGGCGGCTGTACCAGTCTGCCATTTCCAGTGCGGAAACGAAGCCCCCTGCGCATGCGCGGGGATGATGCCAGCACATGCTGGCGCTCCCGCGCATGCGCCAACCAGCACCGGCCGGCGGAGGCCCTTCCCCGCTGGTTGGTGTGGCGCCAAGCCCCTTCCCCGCCAGCTGGCGGGGCGCAAACCACTCCGGGGCGGGCCTAGCCCCTGAAGGTGCGGAGGATTCCGCACCTTTGGGGCGGCCCGACGCCGGAGTGGTTTGCGCCCCGCCGATTGCAGAAGAATCCCGCCCCAGATGTTCCAATGGACTAGTAGAAACCAGTGAGGTAACGTGTTGTCGGATAGAATAAGTCAAATATGTAAGTATATCTCTCTTTATTGTAAATACTTATAGACACACAGTTACATATAATTGCTTACTGGCTTTAAGACTCACTATTCAAAGTATAAAAGGTACTACCCCTTCAAGGCTTGGCCAGGCGCTTGATCGGCGGTTTTCTCTGTTGTTATGAGCCAGGGTTTAGAGAACCCCAAAGTGTATCATGGAGTTCACCTGGCCCACAACGTTTACTAGATTGTGGTATGGGGAGCACACGGCAAACCCTACAGGTGTGGGACAGCATAGAACATAGAACACTTCGGCCCTCGATGTTGCGCCGACCTGTGAAACCATCTGAAGCCTATCTGACCTACACTATTCCATTTTCATCCATATGTCTATCCAGTGACCACTTAAATGCCCTTAAAGTTGGCGAGTCTACTACTGTTGCAGGCAGGGCGTTCCACACCCCTACTACTCTCCGAGTAAAGAAACTGCCTCTGATATCTGTCCTATATCTATCACCCCTCAATTTAAAGCTATGTCCCCTCGTGTTGGTCATCACCATCCGAGGAAAAAGACTCTCACTGTCCACCCTATCTAACCCTCTGACTATCTTATATGTCTCTATTAAGTCACCTCTCAGCCTTCTCTCTAACGAAAACAACTTCAATTCCCTGAGCCTTTCCTCGTAAGACCTTCCCTCCATACCAGGCAACATCCTAGTAAATCTCCTCTGAACCCTTTCCAAAGCTTCCACATCCTTCCTATAATGTGGTGACCAGAACTGCCGCAGTACTCCAGGTGCGGCCACACCAGAGTTATGTACAGCTGCAGCATGACCTTGTGGTTCCGAAACTCAATCCCCCTGCTTATAAAGGCTAGCACACCATATGCCTTCTTAACAGCCCTATTAACCTGGGTGGCAACTTTCAGGGATTTATGTACCTGGATGCCGAGATCTCTCTGTTCATCTACGCTACCAAGAATCTTGCCATTAGCCCAGTACTCTGCATTCCTGTTACTCCTTCCAAAGTGAACCACCTCACACTTTTCCGCATTAAACTCCATCTGCCACCTCTCAGCCCAGCTCTGCAGCTTATCTATGTCCCTCTGTAATCTATAACATCCTTCAGCACTATTCACAACTCCACCGACCTTCGTGTCATCTGCAAATTTACTAACCCATCCTTCTACACCCTCTTCCAGGTCATTTATAAAAATGACAAACAGCAGTGGCCCCAAAACAGATCCTTGTGGTACACCACTAGTAACTGAACTCCAGGATGAACATTTGCCATTAACCACCACCCTCTGTCTTCTTTCAGCTAGCCAATTACTGATCCAAACCGCTAAATCACCTTCAATTCCATACTTCCTTATTTTCTGCAATAGCCTACCGTGGGGAACCTTATCAAACGCCTTACTGAAATCCATATACACCACATCAACAGCTTTACCCTGATCCACCTGTTTGGTCACCTTCTCAAAAAACTCTAAGGTTTGTGAGGAATGACCTACCCTTCACAAAACCGTGTTGACTATTGCTAATCAACTTGTTCTTTTCAAGATGATTATAAACCCTATCTCTTATAACCTTTTCCAACATTTTACCCACAACCGAAGTAAGGCTCACAGGTCTATAATTACCAGGGTTGTCTACTCCCCTTCTTGAACAAGGGGACAACATTTGCTATCCTCCAGTCTTCCGGCACTATTCCTGTCGACAAAGACGACATAAAGATCAAGGACAAAGGCTCTGCAATCTCCTCCCTGGCTTCCCAGAGAATCCTAGGATAAATCCCATCTGGCCCAGGGGACTTATCTATTTTGACATTTTCCAAAATTGCTAACACCTCCTCCTTTTGAACCTCAATTCCATCTAGCCTGGTCGACTGAACCTGAGTGTTCTCCTCGACAACATTGTCTTTCTCCAGTGTAAACACTGACGAAAAATATCCATTTAACGCTTCCCCTATCTCCTCTGATTCCACACACAACTTTCCACTACTATCCTTGATTGGCCCTAATCTTACTCTAGTCATTCTTTTGTTCCTGATATACCTATAGAAAGCCTTAGGGTTTTCCTTGATCCTATCCGCCAACGACTTTTCGTGTCCTCTCCTCGCTCTTCTTAACTCTCCCTTTAGGTCCTTCCTGGCTAACTTGTAACTCTCAAGTGCCCTAACTGAGCCTTCATGTCTCATCCTAACATAAGCCTTCTTCTTCCTCTTGACAAGTGCTTCAACTTCCTTAGTAAACCACGGTTCCCTTGCTCGACAACTTCCTCCCTGCCTGACAGGTACATACTTATCAAGGACTAATGGAAATAGCAGAAATGGAAAAGTAATTTTTAAAGCAAAACAATGTTTATTCTATGAACTCAAGTTAACCTTTTTGAAACATACAGTTCAAATACAATTCAATTCAAATACAACCCCCAAAGAATACAATACTAAGTAATCCTTGATAATTTCCCAAACAGCGTCCAAAAGACAGAAGAAACATCTTTCAACAGAATCACATTAGGTTTACATTCACTACTGAATACATTTATAATTCTGAATTCACCAAATGATCAAGAGATAGTCTTTTCATGGCAGAGAGATCAACAGTACAGCTGCTCCGTCTGGCTTCTGCTCCCACACTGAAAACGAAACTAAAATATACCCTGCAACAAACAGCCTAAAACAAAAGTAAAAAGCTGACAAGACAGCCCAGCTCCACCCCCTTTCTGACATCACTGCAGTAATAGAAACCCATTTCGTAAAGGTACTCACTATTTATTACATCTACATCTACACTACATATTACATCACTACATCTATTTATATACACAACCATTTATAAACACCCATTTCTTAAATGTACTCTCACATGATGCTGTTCACTTGAGCCTTGCTCAGGTCCTTCGTTCCTTCTGTGACAGTTGATCCCGGGTTGCACTGCTTTGTGTATTCTGGTGTCGACTCTGATACTCTTTTCCGAAATAGTCCGTTGGAACATCTCTTCTCTGCTAGCCGTTGGTGTTTAGCTATTTTTCATGGTCAAGCAGTTTAGTCTCTGTACTTTGGCCCACTTCCTCTTATCCGAGGTTGATGTAGTGTCTTATCTTGTGTCTCAAGACCTTGTATTGTTCAGCCTTGTGACCTGCCAGGTCAGCAAATGCCTTTTTGGTCCTATGGCCTTGTGACCTGCAGTGTCAGCAGACGCCATTTTCCTACAAGCTTTTTTTTATCACTTCCTACTGTCATTCCAGGGTTCCATGGTTGTTTGCAGTGAATATTGGGTGAATGGGAGTGCCAGATTTTGGCATCGGGGGCATGAGGGCCAAAGGGAGTAGGTGGAAGGGCATAGCTTTGCATGGAGGCAAAAGAGACCTGGGGCGGGATTCTCCCCTACCCGGCGGGGCGGGGGGTCCCGGCGGGATGGAGTGCCGTGAACCACTCCGGCGTCGGGCTGCCCCAAAGGTGCGGAGAGCCAAGCCCTAACCATGAGGGACTAGGCCCGCACTGGAGTGGTTGGCGCCCCGCCGGGCGGCGGGAATGGCCTTTGGCGCCACGCCAGCCAGGGACGAAGGGACTTCGCCGGCCGGCAGAAGTCCACGCATGCGCCGGAGCGTCAGCGGCTGCTGACGACATCCCCGCGCATGCGCAGGGGAGGGGGTCACTTCCGCCTCCGCCATCGTGAAGACTATGGCGAACGCGGAAGGATAAGAGTGCCCCCACGGCACAGGCCTGCCCGCCGATCGGTGGGCGCCGATCGCGGGGCAGGCCACCGTGGGGGCACCCCCTGGGCCAGATCGCCCAGAGCCCGCCCGCGCCGCCTTGTCCCGCCGGTAAGGTAGGTGGTTTGATTCACGCTGGCGGGACCGGCATGACAGCGGCGGAACTTCGGTCCATCGCGGGCCGGAGAATCGCCCGGGGGGGGGGGCAACAGGCGCGGCGCAATTCCCGCCCCCGCCGAATCTCTGTTGCCGGAGACGGCGGGGGCGGGTTTCACGCCGGCCCCCGGCGATTCTCCAACCTGGCGGGGGTCGGAGAATCCTGCCCCAAGAGTCGGTTGAGGGGCTTGGCTTGATATTGGTGCATGAGGCGTCATAGGGCATATAGATTGACACGGAAGTATGAAGACCATGGGAATGGACATAAGGTCGAATGGATGAGGTATGTGGAGTATGAGAGGTGAGGGGATATGAGGATTGAGTGACGAGGGCCTTATTGCCTTACTCCCACAGCACTGAGGCGGATCTTTGAAAGAGCCCACCCCAGCAACCGGCAGCCTCTGAAGTGTTTGTGCTGTATAGAATGCTGTAGGGGAATGATGCCAAGTTGCAACACGCATTCAGTCAAAACATCATGCACTTATTCAATGTATGAACAAATTTACTAAATTGAACTGAAAATATTCAAAATAAAATGACCGACGTGGTGTTAAAAGGTTTGAAGCAGAAGTTATAATTCCCCAGGCTGCTTAATATGAACACTAAATTACCAATTCTTCACAGGTTGGAACTATAGACAGCAAATCTCTCCTAGTGAGCTTTTATATATTAAAGCCTCACATACAAAAAGGTGAAGCGCGTGCATTGATAGATGGGCCAAAATAATTGAATTTGTTACAAGCTGTTTTTTAAGTTTTGTGAGAACATGGTTAATTTAATCTGGTAAACACTGTGTATAGGAATTTTGTCCAGTAGCAGTTCCCACTAATCACTTTGGCTATACAAGTCGAAACATTTCTGAATGACACGTGATCTTTTCTAGCCATAAAGTCTATTTCGGTTGGAGGGTTGTAGCTAATCACTATGCAGCCTACTTTCCCTTGTGGTCTATTGCTGAAAATTGTACAGTGAACAGGAGACGCTTGTGTTTTAGATATTATCCAGCATAGCTTTAGAATTGAGCAGTTTACCTTATTAGATTGTTTTTGTCATATTGCTTAATCCTATTGCCTGCTGTTTGATCCTAGTTAGAATGCTAAAGCTGGTTGAGTCGCAGATGAGGGAGATGGGTGTGAATTCCCTGTCTGGAAGCACTGGAGCATACAACAGCTAAGGCTATCGCTTCTTTCTGACAGAAAGGTGAAACGCTTCCTGCATGTGTTATTGAATATTAGAACATGCCAGGAAAAGAAATCAGAAAAGTTAAGTGAGGCAACAGGCACTTTATCGATTTAATTGTCATGGAATTACACAATTTACTGTCTATCTTGAGTATAGTGCTCTTTATAAAGTGATAATGCCATATAAAAAATATAGTATATTGCAGCTCATTGAAGTAGGCACACATTGTGAGCTGGTGCTCAGTTCTCCAAGCCTAATGAGTTTATTGTGTTCTTTACACCGCATCATATTATTCTCTACGGACAGACTGAAGAACTATACCAACCAGAAAGATTTTGAATTGCAATGAGTTTGCTCATCTCAGTCAGGGCAGTGGTTGGGCTGCGATAAATGACTTTGGCACCCTGGTTAGAAATTGGAAACCCTGTCAGGATTGCAACCCTATTGGAACCAAGATGTGTGGATGTTGAGAGAACAGAATTAGGCTTGACTGTCCTGCCATCTGCAGCTTCCTTTTGCATATCAACTGAATGTCTGTTAGTGGTGAAAATTTGGGGACCTTGATGTACCTGAGCCACATTGCACAATATAAAGGCAGCTAGTATGATCCATATTAATTATATCAACTCTCGATACATGGGTTTGTACAGTTTTTTCCCAATCTAAGGGTACATTTGCCTTGACTTGCTGTGGCTGGGGGACAGGAACATGTTTTATTGCTGCATTGGCAAGACCACTGATTTTGCCTGAACCTGCTACGTTTACATTCTGGTTGTAGCTAGCTGCATGAAACCCGAACTTCAGGGGTCGGTGCTTCTAGTCCCATAATATGAAACTTATTTGTAGAACTTGGCAAATCAACTATGTATGTGAATTTCAAATGTGGTTAGGTAGCTATCTTCAGCTAGAACCATCTGTGCTGTTGAAGTTAGATGACACATCAGCTGATTCTCAACATTTTATGAAATAGGCTATTAACAGACCCCAGTCTTTGTTCTATTACGGCATCAATAATCTGGGTGATTAACTGGGCAGATTATGGATATTGGAGAGAATGTTTGTTTCCCCAGGCCATACCACATCGATTTTGAATCAGGTGCTCCTCCAAAGCCCTCTGACTATTCTCCATTTTTCTCCTTCTCTTAATCAATTCTGACATCACGTTCAATCATTTTAACTTTTAATTGAGCTGAAGATATTTAAGACAATGAAATATTGAAATTTCTCTTCATTTTATAGTGTTAAATAGTACAATCAGGATGTGAAATAAAGTGCATGTGTCTCAACGCCTCTGTGGAAGGTTCCTGAGGCGGGACTCTCGTATCCCACGGCAGAGTGTCCACGTCGTCGTAAACGGCGTCGCGTTTTACAACGGCGTGAACGGGCCGCTCCCACTTCTAATTCTGGCCCCTACAGGGGGCCAGCAGGACGCTGGAGCCGTTTGCGCTGCTCCAGCTGCAGATCCTGGCGCCGTGGGATCCAAGCATGCACAGTTACGCCGGCGCCAACGAGGACATGCGCAGTGGTGCCTGCGCCACCACGAGCATACGCAGTGGCCTTCTTCAATGTGCTGGCCCTGACGCAACATGGTGCAGGGCTACAGGGGCCGGCGCGTAGGAAAGGAGGCCTCCAGCCACAGAGGCCGGCTCGCCGATCGGTTGGCCCCGATCACAGGCCAGGCCCCATCGGAGGCCCCCCCCGGGGTCGCCCCCCCCCCCCCCCAATCCCAAACACGCCGCTACCTGACCTTACGGCAGAGTTCCTGCCTGCTGCGACCAGGTGTGGACGGCACCGGCGGGACTCTGCCTTTTTAGAGCGGCTGTTCGGCCCATTCGGGCCGGAGAATCGGCGGCCCAGCCGCGTAGAGCGGCCCGCGACCAGCGCCGTGCCAAACACGCCGGCGGCAATGGTGCCGATTCTCCGCTCCACGGAGAATCACGTGCCAGCACTGTGGCACGGCTGCGGGGATTCTCTGGCACAGGGCTGGGAGAATCCCGCCCCCTGCCTACATGTGTAGTACAGCTATTGCCAATGTGTTTGTAGCTCTTCATACCACTCATGTATTGGAAGGAGTGATAATTCAGCATACTCATTCTTCTCTACTGCTACTTATGGAGTACATTCTGCTGTTCATCTTATTATTGCTGATTTATGTATTTCACAACATTCAATCATTATAAACTAGAATGACAGTAGAAGAGGACTCTGTAGGCACTATTCAACGAATTTTTCGCAAAGTGCCGAGAAACACTAGGCTATACAACACGACTGGCATTGCATAAGGGTCCTCAGTGGGGAACGCGTGGCTGAGGATACACAGCCCCGTTTTGTACACAGGTGCGCCGCAAGTCCTCAGCCTAGTGAGAGATCGGGATGCCATTTTTTAATGTTGTCCCAATCTCCAAGGCCCCAAGGCCCGAATGCACTATTAGACGTTCAGACGTTCCCCAATTCCCCCTCCCCCACATGACATCCCCGGCCCAATCGCGTGCGCAGAAAACGCCAGCTTGGCACATTGGCTGTACCAACCTGGCAGTGCTCATGCCATCTTGCAGTGCCAGGCTGGCACCAGGGTGGCTCTGCCAGAAATGTAAACCATTTGGCCCAAGGAAAGGAAGAATTTAAAATATGCTTGCATGTGATTTGGGCATTGTTGGCAAAACCAGCATTTGCCCATCCCTAATTGCTTTTGAACTGAGTGCTCCGATTTTTCTGAGGGTAGTTTTCTGGAGCCACATGAAGGCCAGACCAGGCAAGAATGGCAGGTTTCCTTCCCTCAAGGACATTAGTGAAGCAGGTGGGTTTTTTTTTACGGCAATTTGTGATAGTTTCTGAGATTATTACTAAGACTAGCATTTCAGTTTCAGATTTTATTAATTGAATTTAAACTTCACAAGCTGTGTTGGGAGGATTTGAACCTAAGTCTTCAAAGCAGCAGCCTGAGCCTCTGAACTATGATGTGGCGATGCCGGTGCTGGACTGGGGTGGGCACAGTAAGAAGTCTTGCAACACCAGGTTAAAGTCCAACAGGTTTATTTGGAATCATTAGCTTTCGGAGCGCAGCTCCTTCCTCAGGTGACGAAGGAGCTGCCTCTGAAAGCTAGTGATTCCAATTAAACCTGCTAGATTTTAACCTGGTGTTCTAAGACTTCTTACTCTGAATTACTAGTCTAGCGGCATTATCACTACGCCACTGTTTCCCCAGTGTTGCACATAAGCTTCCTTAACATGGAATCCCTACATTGCAAAAGGAGGTTATTCAGCCCATCGAGTCTGCACCGACACTTTGAATGAGCACTGCACCCATTTACATTCTCCCGTCCACCCTATCCGATCTCCACGCCCAGAACCTAACCTGGAGGTTAAGGGGCAATTTAGCATGGCCAATCCACCTAACCTGCACATCTTTGGACTGTGGGAGAAACCGGAGCACCCGGAGAAAGCCCGTGCAGACACTGGGAGAAGGTATAAATTCCATACAGACAAGAGGCCGGAATTGGACCCAGGTTCTTGGTGTTGTGAGGCAGCAGTGCTAACCACTGTTCCAACTTACTGCCCTCTTTCTCCTTATCACATCGACATATCCTCTTTTTCTTTCACACTCGTACGTTTATTTCGCCTTCAGTCGTGTTTATCTGTGCTAGCCACCTGAAGTACTCCTTATGGTACAGAATTCCACATTCAAACTGCTCATAGAGTAAGGATTTTTTTCCTGAATTACACATTGGATTAGCAGTGGGAGATGTGAGAAGTTTATTGATGTAAGGTGCTTACTTTAAAGCTACGAGATATATAGGTTCGCAAATTGAAAGGTGCTGGCTTAGCACAGGGCTAAAGAGCTGGCTTTTAAAGCAGACCAAGGCAGGCCAGCAGCACGGTTCAATTCCCGTACCAGCCTCCCCGAACAGGCGCCGGAATGTGGTGACTAGGGGCTTTTCACAGTAACTTCATTTGAAGCCTACTTGTGACAATAAGCGATTTTCATTTCATTTTCAAAATGTATTCACCATACATGGTTTTGACATGTTCTTTCAGCTTTTAGTCATGGTGTTTTACTCTACAAGCTTGTATTGATTTTTATCTTAAAATGTCTTCGATTCAGATTCCTAGATGTCCACTTGCAGGGCGGAGAATCTCTAAATGAGAGTCCTTCGTCTTTCTGGTCTTGGGTACAATGATCTTGTCGTACATGGCTTTCTGTTTTTTTTAGGAGTAGTTAGAACATTTGAGATGGCAACAATAAATGCAGCAAAAAAATGGAAAAGGAATGTGATTATTATTCTAATTGCAGTTTCTGATCTCAATCCTATTTGGTTGGATTTACAGTAAATAATTGATTTCTAAGTTAAGTTAAGAACTATTTCTCATAAGAGTTTTTTTGTAGTTGTTGCTCAAATACTTTTTTTGCACCATTAAAATACATTGTTTAAATTTGCAGGTAATTTAGATCTTACTGGTCCAAAACAAGTCTTCAAAGCCGAAAACAACCCTTGGGTTACACCAATTGCTGACCAATTTCAACTAGGCGTATCCCATGTCTTTGAATATATTCGTTCTGAAACCTACAAATAGTAAGTAGCCTGATTGGAAATCACTTGATTTAAAGCTCGGCTAGTTGCTTCCTGTGCAATGCTTGTAGCTAAATCTAGTGATCAGACTATTTTAATAATGGTGCCTTTAATTTAATTCTGCTGTCTGTATCAATGTGTTTGAAAAAAAGCATTTTTCACGATTTGGTTTACAAGCCTCTTTATTCTTATTCTGAAACTAATGATTTCCTGATTATTTCATTTTCATTTTCATTTCATTATTTCTGTTGCTTCAAAGCATTTCTCATGAGTAGAATTTTCTGGCCCTTCCCACCAGCGGGATGTTACAATTCCGTCAAAGGAAAGAACTCTCCGGCGACCAACGGCAAGCTGCCAATAAACCGGGGTGTGTGGTTGGGGGGGGGGGGGGGGGGGGGGGGGTGCATAAAATCCCACCCCCATGTTTCTTTTTAAAAGTGGTAGATTCATATTTTCCACCGATGACTTGTATTTTTAACATGTGCTCACCATTCAATAAGAAATTGTTATTTAAAATCTTTCAGCTCCACATCAAATTGATTGACATTGACATGCACTAAAGAAAGAAATGGGTGAATGACAAAGTCGGGCAGTGCCAGGAAGCAGAAAGAATGTGGGGTTGCACTCTGGTTTTTATTCATTGAGTTTCCCTCTGATAAAAATGCAGTCAGCCAGAATAAAATGAAGACTTGTATTTTCCTAACATCTTTCATGTCAGCTGGAGCTCCCAAAGCACTTTACAGCCAATCAAGTACTTTTGAAATGTAACCACCTTGTTTGTAGGAAACGCAGCAGCCAATTTGCACACCGCAAATGTGCACAAACAGCAATGTGATGATGTGCAAGTAATCTGTCCTTGTAATGTTGTTTGAAGGATAAATGTTGGCCAGGACTCCCATGGTATAACTCCCATGCCTCTGCCCTTTGAAGTAGAACCATGGATTTTTGTTTACACCTATCTGAGAAGCCAGAACGATCTTGGTTTATCATCTCATTCAAAAGATGGTACCTCCCATCACAGCCTTCCCTCAGTACTGCACTGGAGCGTCAGCTATGATTATTGTGCTTAAGTCTTGGACTCGGACTGTGCCTGTGGCTCGGACACCCAGTGCTACTAACCACGCCACGGCTGATAGTGAATTACCTGAGAAAGTGGTAAATGTTGACGAGCATATTTTAGCTACAGACTAAGGGAAGGGAAGGCAGAGGAGCTGGAATAGGCAGATTAATGGGTAAAGTTGATTTTTCAGATTTCCCTTTATTTAATCTTTTTCAATGGTATATGAAGAACTATTGTTACAGTGTAGAAGGTTGGTTGTTGGTGTGAATAGCAACAATTTTTTTCCTGTAGTGGAAAATTGGGGAGAAAGCTTTGTGCACTATTGGTGATTAAATCATTGCATAATTTTGAAAGGAAAAATGACAGCTTCCAGAGATTTAATCAAAGGATAAAATAGTCAGGCCCCTCACCACAGAATCCACAAGAATCAGTTTTATATATGTAGATAGATTCTGCATGTAATTATCCAGTATGGGTTGAAATGCTAACAACCTTTTGAGCTTATTAATGTAAATGTGATGAAATACAAGAGCGTGAGGAGGGTGGAGAATAATTTTTATTTTTCTACTTGCAGTGTGATTTAACCTTGAACATTAGTAAATGATCACAGATCAATTAGAAGCTTGGCAATGTTTTGCACATTCAAAGAATGCTGCAGTCCCAACATTGCAACAGCTAAAGCTAAAGCTGCATCATTATCTGGAATTATTTTCGTAATTAGTTGCAAAGTTAATGAATTTAGGATTGATAATGCCGCAGGAGCGGAGGCAATTTTCCTTTGGATTTAATGAAATGGGGGAAGTCATTTGGCTGGAGCATTCGGTACATTTGAAAAATAGGTTGAATTCCATAATTTGGAGGGTGAATCATGTGGTTCTTATATTTCGAAAAGGTACTTTAATTTTAGAAGTTGGGAAGCTGTTTGAAAGCATTCTGTTGGATATGATACCTGACTTAGAGTTGGCAGATATCCAATCTCGCAAGAATTTGACTGAATTCTTAGAGAAAGTAAAGGTTGTATGAAGGTGGTCCAGTTGAAGTATCTTGATTTTTATAATTTATTTGATAAAATACTTGATGAACAGCCATTCAAACACCTGTTACATTATATGAGTATTATGTTGAAATTAAAAAGAAGATGGTTATTATGGAAGTGAATTTGAATGAGGATTGGTGAAGGTGAGGTTTTCTTGGAGCTTTGTACCAATCCTCTTGATGTTCAATATTTTCATTAATGGCTATTGAATCTCGTGTGACAAGGAAAACTAATTATTATGGTCTCTCTCCCAACTCTATCTCTTTTGTCCTTGTGTTACTCATTTTCACCTTTATTTTTTTGCCTTGCTTGCAAAGGGCCCATTTATGGTAGCAGATGTAGGAGACAATATGGCTTACAATGGTTTCTTACCCCATTGTGGTTTCATAGAGTTTTACAGCACAAAAAGAGGCACTTTGACCTATCATGTCTGCGCCAGTTATCAAGCACCAATGTATTCTGTTCCCATCTTGCAGTGCTTGTATGCTATGGCATTTCAAGTGCTCATCGAAATGCTTCTTAAATGTTGGGACGGTTCCCACCTTTCAGGTAGTGAGTTTCAGATTCCCACCACCACCTTCGGGGTGAAAATGTTTTTTCACAAATCCCCTCAATCTCCTGCCCCTTATCTTAAATCTACTCCCTGGTTATTGACGCTTCTACTACAGAGAAAATGTCCTTTCTATCTATGTCCCTCAATTTGTACACCCCCCTCAGCCTTCTCTGCTCCAAGGAAAACAGCCCCAGCCTAACCAGCCTCTGGGGTGGGGGGGGGGGGGGGGGGGGGGGGGGGGGGGGGGGGTTAATGAAGACCTTAGATACAGTTTGATAAGTAATCTGAATTAGATAAGAATAGGACGCCACCAAAATAAAACAGTAAGAAGTCTTACAACACCAGGTTAAAGTCCAACAGGTTTGTTTCAAACACGAGCTTTCGGAGCACGGCTCCTTCTTCAGGTGAATGGAAAGGCTTGTTCCAGAAATGTTTATATAGACACAGTCAGAGATGCCCCGGAATGCGAGCACCTGCAGGCAATCAAATCATCAAAGATGCAGAGAGAGAGGTAACTCCAGGTTAAAGAGGTGTGAATTGTCCCAAGCCAGTTCAGTCGGTAGGCCTCTGCAAGTCCAGGCTTGTTGGTGGGGGCCGAATGTAATGCGACATGAATCCCAGATCCCGGTTGAGTCCGCATTCATGCGTGCGGAACTTAGCTATAAGTTTTTGCTCAGCAATTTTGCGTTGTCGCGTCTCCTGAAGGCCTCCTTGTAGAATGCTGACCCGGAGATCAGAGGCTGAATGTCCTTGACTGCTGAAGTGTTCCCCAACTGGAAGGGAACAGTCCTGCCTGTTGATAGTCGCACGATGCCCGTTTATTCGTTGTCGCAGTGTCTGCATGGTCTCGCCAATGTACCACGCTTCGGGACATCCTTTCCTGCAGCGTATGAGGTAGACTACATTGGTCGAGTCGCACGAGTATGCGCCGCGTACCTGGTGGGTGGTGTTTCCACGTGTAATGGTGGTGTCCATGTCGATGATCTGGCATGTCTTGCAGAGATTACCCTGGCAGGGTTTTGTGGTGTTGTGGTTGCTGTTCTGAAGGCTGGGTAATTTGCTGCAAACAATGGTTTGTTTGAGGTTGCGCGGTTGTTTGAAGGCCAGTAGTGGGGGTGTGGGGATGACCTTGGCAAGATGTCCATCCTCGCTGATGATGTGTTGGAGGCTGCGAAGAAGATGTCGTAGTTTCTCCGCCCCAGGAAAGTACTGGACGACGAAGGGTACTCTGTCAGTGGTGTCCCGTGTTTGTCTTCTGAGGAGGTCGGTGCGGTTTTTTTGCTGTGGCGCGGTGGAACTGTCGATCAATGAGTCGAGCGCCATATCCCGTTCGTACGAGGGCATCTTTCAGCATCTGTAGGTGTCTGTTGCGCTCCTCCTTGTCTGAGCAGATCCTGTGTATACGGAGGGCTTGTCCATAGGGGATGGCTTCTTTAATGTGTTTCGGGTGAAAGCTGGAGAAGTGGAGCATTGTGAGATTATCTGTGGGCTTGCGGTAAAGCGAGGTGCTGAGGTGACCGTCCTTGATGGAGACGAGTGTGTCCAAGAATGGAACTGAATTTGGAGAATAGTCCATGGTGAGTTTGATGGTGGGATGGAACTTATTGATGTCATCGTGTAGTCGTTTCAGTGATGTCTCGCCGTGGGTCCAAAGGAAAAAAATGTCATCGATGTATCTGGTGTATAGCATCGGTTGAAAGTCCTGTGTGGTGAGGAAGTCCTGTTCAAACTTGTGCATGAAGATGTTGGCATATTGAGGTGCAAATTTGGTCCCCATGGCTGTTCCGTGCGTCTGGATGAAGAATTTGTTGTCGAAGGTGAAGACGTTGTGGTCTAGAATGAAACGGATGAGTTGCAGAATTGCGTCTGGAGATTGGCAGTTGTCGGTGTTGAGGACTGAGGCTGTTGCAGCAATGCCGTCGTCATGGGGGATGCTGGTGTAGAGTGCCGAGACATCCATTGTGACGAGGAATGTTCCTGGTTCAACTGGTCCATGGGTGCTGAGTTTCTGTAGGAAGTCCGTCGTGTCGCGACAGAAGCTGGGTGTACCTTGTACGATGGGTTTCAAGATGCCCTCGATGTGGCCAGAGAGGTTCTCACACAGGGTCCCATTGCCTGAAACGATAGGACGGCCTGGTGTGTTGGCCTTGTGTATTTTCGGGAGGCAGTAGAGATCTCCAATGCGGGGATTACGTGGGATGAGAGCACGTAGGGTGTTCTGAAGGTCTGGATCTAAGGTCTTGATCAGTCTGCTGAGTTGGCGGATGTGTTCCTTGGTTGGATCTGCGGGTAACTGCCTGTAGTGTTCCTGGTTGTCGAGTTGTCGGTATACTTCTTTGCAGTAGTCTGTTCTGTTCAGTATGACGGTGGCCCCTCCTTTGTCTGCTGGTTTGATGACGATGTTGCGGTTGGTCTTGAGAGTGCGGATGGCGTTGCGTTGTGCTTGGGTGACGTTTGAGGCTGCCTTGTGATTGCGAGTGATGAATCTGGCATTGACACGACTTCTGACGGCTTGAGCATACATGTCGAGTCTAGGGCAGCGGCCTTCCGGAGGGGTCCAATTTGACTCTTTCCTTTTCGGTTGCTGCACTGCAGATCTCGCGGTCTGCTGTTCCGGTTCATTGGTCGTGTCCCTGGGTTCGCTGTCGGCCTCTTGGGGTCTGTGGAAGAATTCCCGGAGCCTCATTCGCCTGATGAATTCCTCCGTATCTGCCGCGAGACTGATGGGGTCCATTTTGGTGGTGGTGCAGAAATTGAGCCCTCTGCTGAGGACTTCGATTTCGTCTGGTTGAAGGGTGTAGTCTGACAAGTTGACAATGGATTTCCCTGTATTGTTTTCGACTGTTGTACCGGGAGAAGCTTGATTGCTGCTGGTGGTGATGCCGAGTTTCTCAAGCTTCCTGTTCTTGGTGTGCATGTAGGTGGCATAGTATTGCTGTCTCATCTGTTTGGCGGTGTTCCGCAGCTGGTCTGCTGTGTCCTGAGCGCAAGTTGAGAATATGGCCTCTCTCTTGGTTTCCAGGTTGCGTCGACTGCTGTAGAGTTGGTGTACGAGGTGTTTGAGGAGTGTGACAGAGGTGCGGTGGCAGAGTCTTTCAGCGTAGTCTGTGTTGTAAGTCGACTTGAGTGGGTTTTTGATCTGTAGTCCTTTCGGGATCTTGTCTGCTTTTTTGCATCTTTGTAGAAACTGAATGTCAGTGTCTATATGCGCGATCTTCCTGGAGATCCTCTCCACTTTGAGCCGGCAGTTTGCGGTGTCAATGGTAGCCATGATGTGGAGATGCCGGCGTTGGACTGGGGTGAGCACAGTAAGAAGTCTTACAACACCAGGTTAAAGTCCAACAGGTTTGTTTCAAACACGAGCTTTCGGAGCACGGCTCCTTCTTCAGGTGAATGGAAAGGCTTGTTCCAGAAATGTTTATATAGACACAGTCAGAGATGCCCCGGAATGCGAGCACCTGCAGGCAATCAAATCATCAAATCATCAAAGATGCAGAGAGAGAGGTAACTCCAGGTTAAAGAGGTGTGAATTGTCCCAAGCCAGTTCAGTCGGTAGGCCTCTGCAAGTCCAGGCTTGTTGGTGGGGGCCGAATGTAATGCGACATGAATCCCAGATCCCGGTTGAGTCCGCATTCATGCGTGCGGAACTTAGCTATAAGTTTTTGCTCAGCAATTTTGCGTTGTCGCGTCTCCTGAAGGCCTCCTTGTAGAATGCTGACCCGGAGATCAGAGGCTGAATGTCCTTGACTGCTGAAGTGTTCCCCAACTGGAAGGGAACAGTCCTGCCTGTTGATAGTCGCACGATGCCCGTTTATTCGTTGTCGCAGTGTCTGCATGGTCTCGCCAATGTACCACGCTTCGGGACATCCTTTCCTGCAGCGTATGAGGTAGACTACATTGGTCGAGTCGCACGAGTATGCGCCGCGTACCTGGTGGGTGGTGTTTCCACGTGTAATGGTGGTGTCCATGTCGATGATCTGGCATGTCTTGCAGAGATTACCCTGGCAGGGTTTTGTGGTGTTGTGGTTGCTGTTCTGAAGGCTGGGTAATTTGCTGCAAACAATGGGTTGTTTGAGGTTGCGCGGTTGTTTGAAGGCCAGTAGTGGGGGTGTGGGGATGACCTTGGCAAGATGTCCATCCTCGCTGATGATGTGTTGGAGGCTGCGAAGAAGATGTCGTAGTTTCTCCGCCCCAGGAAAGTACTGGACGACGAAGGGTACTCTGTCAGTGGTGTCCCGTGTTTGTCTTCTGAGGAGGTCGGTGCGGTTTTTTGCTGTGGCGCGGTGGAACTGTCGATCAATGAGTCGAGCGCCATATCCCGTTCGTACGAGGGCATCTTTCAGCATCTGTAGGTGTCTGTTGCGCTCCTCCTTGTCTGAGCAGATCTCTACATTGGAGATCTCTACTGCCTCCCGAAAATACACAAGGCCAACACACCAGGCCGTCCTATCGTTTCAGGCAATGGGACCCTGTGTGAGAACCTCTCTGGCCACATCGAGGGCATCTTGAAACCCATCGTACAAGGTACACCCAGCTTCTGTCGCGACACGACGGACTTCCTACAGAAACTCAGCACCCATGGACCAGTTGAACCAGGAACATTCCTCGTCACAATGGATGTCTCGGCACTCTACACCAGCATCCCCCATGACGACGGCATTGCTGCAACAGCCTCAGTCCTCAACACCGACAACTGCCAATCTCCAGACGCAATTCTGCAACTCATCCGTTTCATTCTAGACCACAACGTCTTCACCTTCGACAACAAATTCTTCATCCAGACGCACGGAACAGCCATGGGGACCAAATTTGCACCTCAATATGCCAACATCTTCATGCACAAGTTTGAACAGGACTTCCTCACCACACAGGACTTTCAACCGATGCTATACACCAGATACATCGATGACATTTTTTTCCTTTGGACCCACGGCGAGACATCACTGAAACGACTACACGATGACATCAATAAGTTCCATCCCACCATCAAACTCACCATGGACTATTCTCCAAATTCAGTTCCATTCTTGGACACACTCGTCTCCATCAAGGACGGTCACCTCAGCACCTCGCTTTACCGCAAGCCCACAGATAATCTCACAATGCTCCACTTCTCCAGCTTTCACCCGAAACACATTAAAGAAGCCATCCCCTATGGACAAGCCCTCCGTATACACAGGATCTGCTCAGACAAGGAGGAGCGCAACAGACACCTACAGATGCTGAAAGATGCCCTCGTACGAACGGGATATGGCGCTCGACTCATTGATCGACAGTTCCACCGCGCCACAGCAAAAAACCGCACCGACCTCCTCAGAAGACAAACACGGGACACCACTGACAGAGTACCCTTCGTCGTCCAGTACTTTCCTGGGGCGGAGAAACTACGACATCTTCTTCGCAGCCTCCAACACATCATCAGCGAGGATGGACATCTTGCCAAGGTCATCCCCACACCCCCACTACTGGCCTTCAAACAACCGCGCAACCTCAAACAAACCATTGTTTGCAGCAAATTACCCAGCCTTCAGAACAGCAACCACAACACCACAAAACCCTGCCAGGGTAATCTCTGCAAGACATGCCAGATCATCGACATGGACACCACCATTACACGTGGAAACACCACCCACCAGGTACGCGGCGCATACTCGTGCGACTCGACCAATGTAGTCTAACTCATACGCTGCAGGAAAGGATGTCCCGAAGCGTGGTACATTGGCGAGACCATGCAGACACTGCGACAACGAATAAACGGGCATCGTGCGACTATCAACAGGCAGGACTGTTCCCTTCCAGTTGGGGAACACTTCAGCAGTCAAGGACATTCAGCCTCTGATCTCCGGGTCAGCATTCTACAAGGAGGCCTTCAGGAGACGCGACAACGCAAAATTGCTGAGCAAAAACTTATAGCTAAGTTCCGCACGCATGAATGCGGACTCAACCGGGATCTGGGATTCATGTCGCATTACATTCGGCCCCCACCAACAAGCCTGGACTTGCAGAGGCCTACCGACTGAACTGGCTTGGGACAATTCACACCTCTTTAACCTGGAGTTACCTCTCTCTCTGCATCTTTGATGATTTGATTGCCTGCAGGTGCTCGCATTCCGGGGCATCTCTGACTGTGTCTATATAAACATTTCTGGAACAAGCCTTTCCATTCACCTGAAGAAGGAGCCGTGCTCCGAAAGCTCGTGTTTGAAACAAACCTGTTGGACTTTAACCTGGTGTTGTAAGACTTCTTACTGTGCTCACCCCAGTCCAACGCCGGCATCTCCACATCATGACCAAAATAAAATGTCAGGATGTATTTCTGTCCAGAGAGATGTCACTCGAGTATCGACTGAAAAGACATGTTTTAGAGGATTAATGCAGCCCTTCAAAATGGATTTGACAAATTCCTGAGTGAAGATGATTCCAATTATAGGAGTTAATTTGTCCCTACCGCCCTCTTCCTGACTAGTGAGCAAATTATTAATGAAAGTTGTTGGCGGCTTTGATGACTCTTTCCATCACTTTGGTAATTGGCAAGATGAGATTTTAACCTTTTTTATTTTGCGGATAAGATATCCTAAATTATAGACGGTTATGGTCTTCTGGCATTTGATTGCCTTATTTGGAGTCTTTCCTGAATTGGCAACCGTTTTTGTTTGTTTGTTTCCTTCTCCGGTGAGAAGAAAACAAACATTATTAGGGGTCTTGTGGTTAATGCGCATGGTTGTGCTGTCCACTGCAAAGGTTGATGGTCTTTTCCTGCCATTTCATTCATTTCTTTTCTTTGAAACTGTTACACAGTCAAGGGAATACTATTCTTCTTGATTGTCTGGAATGTTTATGCAATGGATAAGTATGTATATTATGCATTTCTCTATTGCCTAAATCAAGTTTCGTTACTATAGTGGGCGATAAACAGTGTGGCCATATTAACATACACTGCTTCAAAAGGTTCCTTTTGTTCTATTTTTGTGGCATTTTGGATGTTTGCAAGTCAGTTGATAGCAAATGTCTGAGAGCTGAAATAACTATTCTCATAGCAACGTGGGAATAAACGGTTGGCTGATCACAAAATTCAGAATATACTGTACCCCCTTGTACTCTGTCATTCAATCATAGTTACAAAAAATACTGTTCTGCTCCCTCTTGAAATTGTTGACCCAATCAATCTTGTTTCCTTGGACAATTTATCCGAAAAATTCATCTTGAAATAGTTAAATTGACATTAACTGTTCACCTTTTTTTTTCTTCTCCTCTTTCTCTCCCTCTTTCTCTCTCTCTCACTCTCTCTTCTCAACCCCTTGCTGTTTATGTGCCTTTAATTAGAACTTGCGATGGTTCTAATTTATTAGGGTACAACCGCCTCCGAATCTTGAACAGATCCACCTGAGGTGCTATTTCTCTTCTGCGGAAAGGCTCCAGGTTTTAATTGCTCCTCATAACTTGGGTGCCTGATCCATAGTAGAATTTTAACTGTGGTTCTCTGTGCTTGGCTCAGTCAATGGTACTCACACTTCTGAGTCATAAGGTTGTGGGTTCAAACTTGAGCACAAAAATCGGGCCTTTTTAAAAGATATTCTTTCTTGGGTTGTGATTGTTGCTGGCAAGGCTTTAATTTATTGCCGATCTCTAATTTGCCTTGAGTCGCCTTCTTGAACTTCTGCAGTACTTCTGATGTAGGGACCCCACACTGTTGGGGAGGGAATACCAAGATTTTGATCCAGCAACAATGAGGGAATGGTTATATAGTTCCAAACCAGGATGATGTCCAATTTGGAGTGGAACATGCTGGTGGTGATGTTATCATGCATCTGCTGCCCTTCTCCCCTTAGGTGGTGCAGTGCGTGGGTTTGGTAGGTATTTTGTATGGATCTCTCAGGGGAAAGCAGAAACAGCCAGATTTGTTGCACTACGGTTGGTTCTGCTGATGAGTGGAGGAGTAAACAGTGCGGGTTAAGGGGATTCAATTATAAGGGGATTAGATGGGCTTTTCTGTGGCTGCAAACAAAACTCCAGGATGGTATGTTGCCTCCCTGGTGCTAGGGTCAAGGATGTTCCGGGGTGGTTACAGGACATTCTGGAGGGGGAGTGTGAAAAGCCAGTGATAGACATTGGTATAAACAACATAGGTTGAAAATAAAGAGATGAGGCCCCATAAGCAGAATATAGGGAGTTAGGAAAAAAGTTGAGAGTCGGACCTCAAAGGTAGTGGGCGGAATTCTCCGCTCCCGCGATAAATCGGGAAGGCCGCCGTGAACGCGGCTCGGCGGCGCCTAAGTGGTGTCAGCCGCGCATGCACAGGTTGGCCGGCTCCAACCCGCGCATGCGCGGCTGACGTCATGACGGCTGATGGCTCAAGCCCGCGCATGTGCGGTTGCCTTCTTCCCCTCCGCTGCCCCGCAAGACGTGATGGCTTGATCTTGCGGGGCGGCGGAGGGGAAAGAGTGCGTTGCTTTGAGACGCTGGCCTGAAGATCAGTGGGCACCGATCACGGGCCAGTCCCCTCCCGAGCACGGCCGTAGTGCTCACTCCCCTCTCTGCCCCCCACAAGCTTCAAACGAGCATTTGGTGCCCATGTTCACGACGGCAGCGACCAGGTGTGGTTGCCGCCGTCGTGAAACAGTCGCAAACGACAGGCCTCCGGGCCAGAGAATCGCCGGTCGCCGTGAAAAACGGTGAGCGCCGATTCTTCCGAGCGGGGGGTGGGAGAATCGCGGGGGGGTGCCGGGGGGTCGTGTCGTGAGCCGCCCGGCCCTCCCGCGATTCTCCCACCCGGCGTGGGGAGCGGAGAATCGCACCCAGTGATCTGGTGATTACTGCCAGTGACACATGCTAGTCAGAGTAAAAAAATGATTACGTGGCTGAGGAGATGATGTGAGGGGGAGGGTTTCAGATTCCTGGGACATTGGGACCGGTTCTCAGGGAGGTGAGACCATTAGGATTTGCTAGGGCGGTTGGGGAGGGTTTAAACTAATATGGCAGATGGATGTGAACCTATGTAATAATTCAGAGCAGGGGGAATCAAGAATAAATGAAAAAGATAGCAAGGAGAATAAGAAAAATGATGGGCAGAGAAAACAAGGACCTGTATCGGATAGTAACACGGTGAAAAATAGTCGGGAAGAGATTCTCTTTTCCGGGGACTAAGTCCCCTCGCCGGTGGGAAAAATAGCGCAAACCATTCCGGCGTCAACAGCTCCCGAAAGTGCGGAATTCTCCACACGTCCAGGGAATGGTTGGACGGCGGAGGGGTTGGCGTCGCGCTAGCCGGCGCTGAAGGGACTGCACGAGTCCGCGCATGTGCCAAAGGGCCGGTGTGATCACGCGCACGTGCGGAATCACCAGCATGTTCTGGCGCATGCGCAGGGCCTCTCCTCCACGCCGGCCATGGCAGAACCCTACAGGGGCTGGCGCGGAAGGAAGGAGTGCCCCCACGGCACAGGCCCGCCCACAGATTGGTGGGTCAGGCCACCGTAGGGCCCCCCCCCCTGCCCAGATAGAATTAGTTGCACAATATAATGGGGATATAGTTTGGATTACAAGGGCTCCAAGGTGACCAAGGATGGGAACTAAATATTGATGGCTATTCAATTTTTAGGAAAGGCAGACAGAATGGAAAAGCTGGTGGAGTTGCATTGTTGATTTTTTTTTCAAAAGATATTGATACAATATTGAGGAAAGACATTAGCACAGACGATGTGGAATCTGAATGGCTCAAGTAAAGAAATACCAATGGGCAAAAAACATTCTTAGGGATAATATACAGACTACCAAACTTCAGTGGTAATCTTAAGAGTAGCATTAGACAGGAAATCAGGGGTGCATGTGATAAAGGAACACCTGAGATTGTGGGTAGCTTTAATCTCCATATAGATTGGGTGAGTCAAATGATTAAGTAAGTAAAAGTAAAGTTGCCATAGTCCCAGATGATCAAAGGCTGCTTTTCCCTTTGAGGGGGAGAGCTGACTGGTGGTGATTTAACCTGAGGATCACTACACCTCAGATTAGGGGATAGGTTGAATAATCTCAGCCGGTACAGGAATTTAACCCGCGCTGTTGGCCTCGGTCTGCAGCATAAACTGACTGTTCAGCCAACTGAACTAAACCAGTGAAATAGTCACAGCACAAGAGAGGAGGAATTGCTGGAGTGTATACGGGATGGTTTTCTGGACCAATTCGTTGTGGAATCGACAGGGAACAGGCCACCTTTGACTGGGTGTTGTGCAATGAGAAAATATTAGTTGCCGATCTAGATGTGATAGAACCCTTGGGGATGAGTGACCATAATATGATAGATTGATTTTGAGACCAGGGTCCTGAACCTCACTAAAGGTAACTATGATGGTTTGAGGCATTGGTTGGCTGTGATGTATTGGGAAACTTTACTGAAAGGAAGGACAGTGGACACGCAATAGCAGGCATTCAAAGAATAAATAGTTCAACTCCAAAAGTTGCTTATTCCTATTTGGCACAAGAGTAGAAAGGGAACTGTGGCCAAACCATGACTTACAAAGGATATTAGAGATAGTATTTGGTTCAAATAAGAGGCAAACAAATTAGCAAGAAAAAACAATAGTCCTGTGGATTGGGAACAGTTTAAAATTCAACCAAGGTGGACCAAGGGGTTGCATAAGAAGGGGTAAATACAATATGAAAGTAAACTAGTGGGAAACACAAAACAGACTTTAAAAGTTTCTATAGGTATGTTAAGAGAAAAAGATTGATTTAAAAACTAATGTAGTCCCCTTACAGTCAGAAATGGGAAATTCATAACGGGGAACAAAGAAATGGTGAGTAACTAAATTTGTACTTTGTTTCTGTCTTAAAAAAGGAAGACATGAATAATGTACTGGACATTCTGAGCAACACAAGTTTTAGTAAGGAGCTGAAGGAAATTAGTATTGGTAGAGGAATGGTTTTGGCAAAAATTAATGGGATTGAAGGTAAATTAATCTCTGGGGCCTGATAATCTTTATCCCATCCAGAGAACTTTAGGACTTGGCCCTGGAAATAGTCGATTCATTGCTTCTCATTTTCAAAATTCTTTGGACTCTGGAATGGTTCCTACAGATTGGAGGGTAGCTAATATAACCCCGCTGTTCAAAAAAGCAGGTAGAGAGAAAACAGTGAATTATGAGCCTAATGTCTATAGTAAGGAAATTGCTAGAGTCCATTATCAAGGATTTTGTAGCACAGCATTTGGAAAGCAGTGATATAATCGGACAAAGTCAGCATGGATTTACGAAAAGAAAATCATGCTTGACAAATCTACTGGAATTCTTTGAAGATCTAATGAGTAGAGTCGACCAACGGGAACTCCGGAATGTGATTTATTTAGACTTTCAGAAGTCTCACATAGCAGATTACATTGTAAAGTTAAAGCGCATGGGAATGCGGGTAGCGTCTTGAGATGCATAGAAAATTGGTTAGCAGACAGGAAGCAAAATGTTGGAAGAAATAGTTATTTTTCTGAATGTCAGGCAGTGACTAGTGAAGTACGACAGGGATCTGTGATTGAACCCCAATTGTTCAAGGAAGCTAAATGTATTATCTCCAAATTTGCAGATGAATGTTGAGTGGGAGGGTGAACTGCGAGGAGGATGCAGAGATGCTTCAGTGGGATTTTGAAAGGCTGAGTGAGTGGGCATATGCATGGCAGATGCAGTATAAAGTGGATAAATGTGAGGTTATCTGCTTCAATAGGAAAAATAGGAAGGCAGGTTATTATTTGAATGAGTATAAATTGAGAGAGGTGGATATTCAGCGAGACCTTGGTGACTTCTTGCATCAGTCGCTGAAAGTAAGCGCGCAGATACAGCAGACAGTAGAAGAAGGCAAATGATATGTTGGCCTTCATAACAGGAGAATTTGAGTATAGGAATAGGGATGTTTTACTGCAATTGTATAGGGCATTGGTGAGGCCACACCTGGAGAATTGTGTGAAGCTTTGGTTTCCTTACCTGAAGAAAGATGTTCTTGCTGTAGACGGAGTGCAGCAAAGTTTTATCAGGCTGATTTCTGGCATTGCGGGACTGTCATACGAGGAGAAACTAGGTCAGTTAGGATTATATTTTCTATTGGAATTTAGAAGAGTGAGAGGGGTTCTCATAGAAACTGATAAAATTCTAACAGGATTAGACAGGATAGATTCGGAAAGAATGTTCTCAATGGTCGGGGTGTCCAGACGCTGATGAATCTGTGGAATTCACTATCATAAAAGGTAGTTGAGGCCAAAATTTGTGTAATTTCAAGAAGGAATTAGATATAGCTCTTGGGGTTAAAGGGATAAGGGGGGAAGGCGGGATCAGGATACTGAACTTGATGATCAGTCATGATCATAATGTCTGGAAAGATGTGCTTGTTAGGTGAATTGGACATTCTGAATTCGCCCTCTGTGTATCCGAACAGGAGCTGGAGTGTGGCGACTCGGGGATTTTAACAGTAAATTCATTTCAGTGTTAATGTAAGCCTACTTGTGACAATAATAAATATTAATATTATTATAGCAGTCTCGAAGGGCTGACATGCCTGCTGCTTCTATTTTCTATGTATGTATGACTCTTTATATGGGCCTTGGCAAATTGCTGCTGTGAACTTTTATATGGTACACACTGCTGCCATTATATCTCTTGTGGTGACAAAGAATATTTAAGGTGGAGGATAGGGTTCTGATTAAGTTGGCTGCTTTGTGCAAGATGGCGCTAAGCTTCTTTAGTGTTGTTGGAGCTGCACTCATCCAGGAAAGTGGAGAATATTCCGTCAGATCCCAGACTTGTGCCTTATAGATAGATGGTGGACAGGTGTTGGGGAGTCAGGTGTTGAGTTACACACTGCAGAATTCACAGCGTTCTTCTGGTCACATTATTTATAGTGTTAAGATACCAGACCAGACCCCAACCTTTGTTTGGATACCAGGCAAAAACAATTTTTCTCTTTGCAAAACTGTGAGGAAAGGATACTTCACCTCAAGACTGATGACTCTGACCAATAAGTATCTTTTAATTTAAACACAGAATGAACCACATTAATATAAAAGAAATAGCTTTACAATTGATAGTTGAGCAGTTCTTAAATAAAAGGAAAAACCTGGACATACCCATCTACACCTGCCACTAATTCCAATTAAACAACACAATATATTTTGTGGTAAATTATAAATAAAGTTAGTAAAACAGGTTACTTGCTTATCTGTGCAGAGACTTTTGGAGAGAAATCCATATCAGAGCAGATCCAGTACACTTCAGCTCAACCTAAGAGCATTTGGCAAAACAGCTGTTCAACTTAAAATCCTATAACAGATTACAAAACTACAGACAGACCAAGCTCCTCCATTATATGCAACATCTGTATTGCACTAAATTCCATGACCTGCTTAGCTAGGACTAAATCTAATCTGTAATAAATTATCTACTCTTCAGAGAATCTCCAGCAATCATAACAATATCCCATTAGCCCTTTATATGTAACCAAGTAAGTGGTTGGAATTAAAGATTACCTCGCCTTTTACAATTCTAATTATAGTTTTAGTAGACACACCGCCTGTATCTATTTTAGACCAGGATTTTTAATAATATTACTGCCACAAATATGAAATACAATATATATCAATTTCTACATTCATCACAATATAGCTGGACCAGCTCAGTTTTTGATCAGTGGTAACTGTCAGGATGATATTAGTGGGGATTCAGCAATGGTAAGGCCATTGTACGTCATGGGGAAATCATTAGATTCTTGCTTGGTAAATATAGTTCCTGTCTGACACTTGTGTTGCAAATATTACTTACCACTTGGTAGCCCAAGCCAGAATGTTGTCCAGGGTATTGTTGCATATAGCTGCTTCAGTGCCTGAGGAGTTGCAAATGGTACTAAACCATGTGCAATCATCAGGAAACATGGCAACTTCTGACACTATAATGAAGGCAAGGCCATTCATAAAGCAGCTGAAGATGGTTGGACTTCGAACACTATACTAAGGATCTCCTGCAACAATGTCAGTGGCCTGACACTATGGTGCGGTAGTGAGGGATTGCTCCTCTATCAGAGGTGCCACCCTTTGAATGAGATGTTGCACCAAGGACCCTTCTGCCTTCTTGGGTGGATGTAAAAGATCCTGTGGCACAATTTCAAAAAAGAGCAGATGCGTTATCTGCTGTGAGCTGGCAAATATTTATCCCTCAATCGACATTACAAAACCAGATTATCTAGTCATTGTCTCATTGCTTTTTATGTAAGTTTGTCATGTGCAACTTGGCTGCCTCTTTTCCTGTAGAACAACTGACTACACTTCACAAGTATTGTGAATTGCTTGAGACATAGGGTGGTCATGAAACGCGCTATATAAATGCAAGTCCGCCTTTTATTTCTACTTACAGAATCAATATAACACTTTGGGGGTGAAATTGGTCAACACTAAGACTGCAGAACAAAATTGTAGTAAATTGGCAGCCTGTTATACACAATGCTTTTTTAAATTTTCCATTGACTTGGAAAGTATTCACAAAATGTTTAATTTGAAACCAAATAAAAGCAGCAGTGAGAGGGGAAATGAGTCTCCAAAAACAGATTGAACTATCACCTGTGAAGTTGATGGAAAGAAAATCATCCATGCTGCAAAACTGGCAGCCAATTTGTTACAGGTCTATTTTGTGCTGCTGGTGGAGATCATTTTCACCTCCTGTTTATGTTGGCTACATTGTACAGTATGAGATCCTAATTAACAGCATTTCCCAGATATTTAAAGAGGTTGAGAATTTGGGCCAGGATGTAGGGAGTTATGGAAGGGGAACCGAGAGGTACGGTTTTTCTAACATCATGGAGTTCTTAACTGCAACATATTTTAAATTGTTTCTCCCCCCCCCCCCCCCCCCAAAGTTTCCCACCCAAAAGCCAATCTGATTGGCTGCCTGTCACATGGGAATACTTGCAGCAGGTGGCCACATGAACAGGTAGGTAGGAAGGGAGGTGTTGCATTCAGTAAGGGAATTTAGTGGCGAGGAAGGGTGTAAGTAATGTGTGGTTGGGAGGACTATGGGAAATATCACGGTGGGAGGCACTAATTGAGGAGAGGAAGAGAAGAAGGTCTGGCATGGAAGGTGCATGAGGTGAGAGTGGTCAAGATGGGGGAGACATTATTGGGGTGAGAGTGGGGTGGGGGGAATTGGGGGAAGAGGTCATGGGGGAGTTTGGTTATGGTGGGGAGAAGCACATGATCGGAGGTGGTATTGGAATACAGTGTGATCAAGGCGGCATGGTGGTGCAGTGATTAGCACTGATGCCTAAGACGCTGAGAGCCCTGGTTCAATCCCGGCCCTGGGTTGCAGTTCATGTGGAGTTGCACATTCGCCACGTGTCTGCGTGGATTTCACCCCCAAAACCCAAAGATGTACAGGGGAGGTGGATTGGCCACACTAAATTGCCCCTTAATTGGAAAAAAAATGACTGTATACTCCTAAATTTATTTTTAAAAAGGAATACAGTGTGATCAATTCTAAAAATCATGAGCACAAATTATGATATGGAGAGGTGAAATAGTGGTCAGGAGATGGTGTCAAGTGGACTAACTGGATGGGGGGGGTAGGGGAGAGGAGGTTTACAAACAAGGTTGCAAGGCCAACAGGTAACACTCCAGCTCCTCTTGGCCCACTAGCTTGTGTAGTGCTTGCCTTATGAATCCTGACATCCCAAGAGCAGGGTATCCCAATCGATAAAAAGTTAAAAGTAAAAGCTTGTTCAAATGTAGTCGAGCAATGTCCTTTTTTGAAGCTGTTACTGAGCGATACACCTCCTGAGAGTGGAATGGTCACCACCATCCTACCTTCTTTGAAACCAGACGTCAGTGGGTCTGAGTAGCTTCAGAGTCAAATTTGATCATTTCTCGTTTTAACTTCTCACTCGCCCTGAAACATCCATCTTTGGGGTCAGAATTATCCCCATGTAATCCATACCAACTGCCCTTGATTAATAATTCCTTCCTCGATGAAGAAACTGCACTCAGAATTCTTCAAAATAATTTTCCCATCACCGAGCTTTTGCTGACTGGCCTGTAGTTACTCAGTCCATCCTTTCCTCCCTTTTTAAATAATAATACAGCATTAGCAGTTCTCTGGCACGCTGCCTTCAGCCAGGGAGGATTGAAAAATGATGGGAAGAGCCTAAACTATATCCCATTTGCTACTTTTATCAGCCTGAGATGCATTTCATCCAGCCCTGGTAATTTATCTAATTTTAAAGATGCTGAACACCTTGATGTTCCCGTCTCACCATGTTTATCCAATTCAATATTTAATACTCCACTTCCTTAATTGCAGTGTCTGCATTGTCTCTATTATTTTCTTGAAGACAAACTTGAAGAAATCATGATGATTATGGCCAGGTCTTCATCTCCATACATGTTGATATTTAGGTCCCATTTTATTATGTCGGCATTACGTTAACCTTTTTTCAATGAGTTCAACTATCTTTAACTTATTAACCTTAAGTACCCTGCTGCATAGTCCAACATAGTTAAGTGACTTGTTCTCTTTTAGTTTATCCATTACCAGCCTGAAAATTGTAGTCATTTTGGAAAATGATCCATGGTGCTGAACTTCCACAGCTCTGCCAAGGCGGGCTTAAAGACAGGACCAGGAGAAAAGTTGTAAAGGAGGGCATCAGGTATCCGGCTGACTTGTTCCTGTCTCCGGCAGTCTTGCCATAGGCAGGGTGAGTGCCAGTAAGGGCTTCCAGTGGTGGATAGCCATGTTTGAACAATTAATTGGCAATTTGTGGGCAGATTGGGGGATGGTGCCAGGATCTTCTCGGCGGTGAATAGGGAATTAAGAGCCTGCCAATTAAGAGCTTGCCTTCTGTAACATTGCGTTGACAGGTGCACTGCTGGCAAGTATGGGGTGAAAACAGAAATTGTCCCAAGTCATGATCATTTTTCAAACAAACTAAAATTAAGCCCATTGTTTCCTTCATGAGGGCTTAAGTAGGGTGCTCTTTCCAAGAGCCAGTGCAGACTCGATGGGCCAAATGGCCTCCTTCTGCACTGTAAATTCTATGATTCTATGATTCACATACGTGATTAGTAAAGATTGATGCCATTTATTTAAGTCGCAACTCTGAGATCCTTTGGACATCCTATTGGTAATTGTTTGTTACATATGTATTTCTCTAAACCTCTGACATTGAATTGTATATTCCTGTATCTTGAACCCTGCTTTTTTATTTTGACATTGCTTTGTGTTGCTTAACTTCTTTAACCTCATTCTTGTACTCAGTACTGCACTCTTGTTTACCCATATTCCTTCATTATTTAGTGTAAATAATGGGGTGGTCCTTCACTGCTCTACCTGTCGCTGGGATTTTCCGCTCCTTTTTCACAGTTCTCATCAAAAGTATGTGCCAGTGAATAGGAAGGACTGTGGGAAAAGGGATAATCAACCATGAATATCTAAGGAAATAAAGGAGGGTGTCAAATTGAAAGAAAATGCATGCAAAGTGGCAATGATTAGTGGGAAACTAGAGGATTGGCAAATCTTTAAAGGTCAACAGAAGGCTATGAAAAAAGCTATAAAGAAAAGTAAGATAGATTATGAGAGTAAACTAGCTCAGAATATAAAAACAGATAGCAAAAAGTTTCTACAAATATATGAAATGAAAAGGAGTGGCTAAGGTAAACATTGGTCCTTTAGAGGATGAGAAGGGAGATTTAATAATGAGAAGTGAGGAAATGGCTGAGGCATTGAACAGGTATTTTGTGTCAGTTTTCACCGTAGAAGACACAAATAACATGCGAATAATTGATGGCAAGGAGGATATGGCAGCTGAGGACCTAGAAACAATCATTATGACTAAGGAGGTAGTGTTGAGCAAGCTAATGGGGCAAAAGGTAATCAAGTCTCCAGACCCTGATGGAATGCATCCCAGGGTAGCACGGTAGCATTGTCGATAGCACAATCGCTTCACAGCTCCAGGGTCCCAGGTTCGATTCCGGCTTGGGTCACTGTCTGTGCGGAGTCTGCACATCCTCCCCATGTGTGCGTGGATTTCCTCCGGGTGCTCCAGTTTCCTCCCACAGTCCATAGGTGGATTGGCCATGATAAATTACCCTTAGTATCCAAAATTGCCCTTAGTGTTGGGTGGGGTTACTGGGTTATGGGGATAGGGTGGAGGTGTGGGCTTGGGTAGGGTGTTCTTTCCAGGAGCCGGTACAGACTTGATGGGCCGAATGGCCTCCTTCTGCACTGTAAATTCTATGAAGAGGTGGCAGAGGAACTAGCAAATGAGCTTGTGATAATTTACCTAAATTCACTGGACTCTGGGGCGGTTCCAGCAGATTGCAAAACAGCAAATGTGATGCCACTGTTTAAAAAAGGAAGTAGACAAAGGCAGGTGACTATAGGTTAGTTAGCTTAACTTCTGGAGTGGGAAAAGTGCTTGAATCTAACATTGTGGAAGAAATAGCGAGACATCTGAATAGAAATTGTCCCATTGGGCAGACGCAGCATGGGTGCATGAAAGGCAGGTCATGTTTAACTAATTTACTGGAATTTGTTTGAGGACATTATGAACATGGTGGACAATGGGGAACCGGTGGATGTGAGGTATCTGGATTTCCAGAAGGCATTCGACAAAGTGCTGCACAAAAGGCTGTTGCATAAGATAAACATGCACGATGTTACGGGTAATGTATTAGCATGGATAGAAGATTGGTTAACTAACAGAAAGGAAAGAGTGGAGATAAATGGGTGTTTTTCTGATTGGCGATCATTGGCTAGTGGTGTGCCTCAGGATCAGTTTTGGGACCGTAATTGTTTATAATTTATATAGATGATTTGGAGTTGGGGACCAAGTGTAATGTGTCAAAGTTTGCAGATGATAGGGCAGCACGGTGGCGCAGTGGGTTAGCCCTGCTGCCTCACGGCGCCGAGGTCCCAGGTTCAATCCCGGCTCTGGGTCCGTGTGGAGTTTGCACGCTCTCCCCGTGTTTGCGTGGATTTTGGCCCAACAACCCAAAGATGTGCAGGCTAGGTGGATTGGCCATGCTAAATTGCCCCTTGGTTGGAAAAAATGAATTTGGTACTCAAATTTATTTTTAAAAAGTTTGCAGATGATACCGAAATGAGTGGTAGAGCAAAGTGTACAGAGGACACAAAGTCTGCAGAGGGATATAGAAGGATCTGGAAGACAGGGGGCGAAATTCTCCAACCTCACGCAGGGTCGGAGAATCGCCCGGGGGCGCTGATAATGCCGCTCCCGCCATGTTCAAAATTCTCCCACCCACCATAAAACGGCGATCTTCAAATCCCGCCACCCGCCTCGGAGAACGGCTGGCGCCGGCGGGATGCCATTGTTTATTGAGGCTTAATTATTCTCCGGCCCAGATGCCGAAGTCCCGCCGCTGGGAGGCCTCTCCCGCCGCCGAGGTTTAAACCACCTCTGGAACGGCGGGATCAGCAGCGCGAGCAGGCCCCCGGGGTCCTGGGGGGGCGGAGGGTGATCGAACCCCGGGGGGTGCCCCCACGGTGGCCTGGCCCGCGATCGGGGGCCCCCGCTCAGACTCCGGGCCAGTGCCCTGGCTCCACTATTTTCCACCGCGGCCGCCACGGCCTTCGCCATGGCGGAAGCGAAAGAGAACCCCACATCGCGCATGCACCGGCAGTGACGTCAGCTGCCACTGACGTCACTGCCGGTGCATGCGCGGACTGGCAAAAGCCTTTCGGCCAGCCCCGCTGCTGAGGGCGCCGGTTTTTTGCGCCGGTCTTCTGGTGGCAACCGCTCCGGCGCGGGGCTGGCCCCCAAAGGTGGGGAGAATTCCCACCTTTGGGGAGGCGTGACCCCGGAGTGGTTGGCGCCACTCCCCTACTCCGGGACCCTCCGTCACGCCGGGTAGGGGAGAATGCCGCCCAGGGTAAAATATTGGTAAATGTGATGTCATCCGTTCTGGTAGGTATAACAGCAAAATGGACTATTATTTATGTGGTAAAAAATTGCAGCCTGCTGCTGTGCACAGGGACCTGGGTGTCCTTGTGCATGATCGCAAACAGTTGGTTTGCAGATGCGGCAGGTAATTCATAAAGCAAATGGAATTAGTCCTTCATTGCTAGAGGGATGGAGTTTAAAAACAAGTGAAGTTATATTTCATCTGTATATGGTGCTGGTGAGACCACATCTGAGATGTATAGATTTGGTCTCCTTACTTGAGAAAGGACGTACTGGCACTGGAGGGGGTGCAGAGGAGATTCACTAGATTGATTCCGGTGTTGACAGGATTGGCTTATGAGGAGTGACTGGGACAACACTCATTGGAATTCGGAAGAATGAGGGGGTCTTGTACAAAGATATTAAGATATATACTTATGAAGGGAATAGAAGAGATAAAAGCAGGGAGGTTGTTTCCACTGACGGGTGAAACTAGAACTAGGGGGCATAGCCTCAAAATAAGGGGGTGCAGATTTAGGACTGAGTACTTCTTCACCCAAAGGGTTGTAAATCTGTGGAATTCACTGCCCAGTGAAGCAGTTGAGGCTACCTCCGTTGAATGTTTTTAAGGCAAAGGTAGATAGATTTTTGAACAATAAAGGTGTTAAGGGTTATGGTGAGCGGGCAGGTAAATGGAGCTGAATCCACAAGAAGGCCAGCCATGATCTTATTGAATAGCGGAGCAAGCTCGAGGGGCCAGATGGCCTACTCCTGCTCCTAGTTCTTAAGTTCTTTTCAAATTACTTCTATATTGTCATCTCCAATTCAACAGACACTTGTCTTAAAGCGTGCTATATTAAAATAATCTCAAGAAAATCTCTTCCAATACCCCCTCACCTTTAATATGGCGATCCTGAGTCTGTGTTCTCTTGTTAATGATACACCAACCATTTGATCCAATTATCTTTCCAAAACTGGTCATAAATTTTGAAAACTTTCTGGGCAGAATTTTTCATTCTGGAGACATAAGTGCAGAGGCATGTGGGAAGAGGCATATCGCTAGGCAGCGGGTAGACGGATCTATACAATCTTCTGCTGTTCTGCTCATTAATTATGCATTAGCAAGGAGCACATCCTATCTCCTAGTGGGCGGTCAGGGATTTGTCCGTCTCGCTGTTGCTTATGGTAATAATAATCTTTATTCTTGTCACAAGTAGGCTTACATTAACACTGCAATGAAGTTACCATGAAAATCCCCTAGTCGCCAAACTCCAGCGCCTGATCGGGTACACTGAGGGAGAATTCAGAATGTCCAATTCACCTCACAGCACGTCTTCGGGGACTTGTGGGAGGAAACCGGAGCACCCGGAGGAAACCTACTCCGACACGGGGAGAACGTGCAAACTCTGCATAGACAGTGACCCAAGCCGGGAATCGATGGCGGACCCTAGCGCTGTGAAGCAACAGTGCTAACCACTGAGTTGCAGTGCTGCTTTCATGGAGCCCAAGGACCTGGCGCCATATTTAAATGGTGCCTGAGCAGGAGACCATGAGTCGGCCATGGCCCTCCAGGTCTTGGTCCACCAGAGGATGTTTGCCAAAGTCATCGTGAACAGCAGGGCAGAGTGTCAGCAGGTTGCCTTGACCTCTGCCATGGATGTCCGGTCTGCACCTAGCCGTAATGGTAGAGTAATGCAAAACGGTAGCGCAAATGTTCACTCGCGGTATAAACCTTTCACTCCTGTAAATATAGATTGCATTTATTCCTCTCCTGTCTCGGGTATTCAGTGACTAATTGATGTGATGCAAGGTCCCATGTTCATTCAAGGATCAAAAATGTAGCCCCAATCAGCTTCCATCTGGATCGTCAATTCCATTAACTCGCACAATTTCAACAGCGAATTGCCTTTATTTCTACATCTGCAACGTTAACAAAATCACATCATATGGGAGATTGATGGCTGGGAAATAAACATGTGATTCTTGGATCTCAGGCAAGCAATAGTTGGCCTCAGGGGAATTACTCAAGCTTAGTGATTATCCTGGTGCTGTCACACTGAAGTCTGTTGTTTGTGGATGCAAGTATTTGTCGTGACCAATGTTATAATCGTTTCTTCCAAGTACACTTTGCAATGGCATTTATTTTATGACTGTGGGTTTTTGGGAAAATTAATATTCATCATTGAGCACCACAGGCTGTCATGCATCCCTGAAGCGTGCTGTTGTCTTCAGGTTTAAGGCTGAATATTATTAATTTCTTAATTCCTGCTCTCCGCATGCAATATGGTGAATGAGGAAAGTAGGTTCTACTCCGTGACAGTAGAAATATCTGCCAGAGGGGAATGAATGTGTGAAATCCGAGGTGTGTGCTCATCCGGATGAAGCTGTGAGGACCTGCTCCTGAATTGCTGTCGCGTCTTGCTTTATGGAAACCTGTCAGTGCACAATATGCAAATCAATATGGAATTCAGTGCATTACTGTGCAATTATTGATTTAGTGTTAATAGAAAGGATTGGTCTTCGTGAGCTGGACAATGCTGAGGACTGTAATTCTGTGAGAGCGATGCTTCAACACATCTCCTGAGTCTTCAGCAGGATCTATGAAGGGAAGAAGTTGTCATTGACTACTGTGTCAATACTGGCTGGGCCACATCTCTTCAAAATGCCATGGCAAAGCAGAACGGAGATTTGGCAGGCTTCAAATGAATGCAGGTTCACAAGTGTTTTAGATAATCAAACAATGGTCCTACTGAGCCATCTCACTTTGGGGTGGCACAGTGGTTAGCACTGCTGCCTTACAGCTCCAGGGACTCGGGTTCAATTCCAGCCTCTGGTGATTGTGTGGAGTATGCACTTTCTCCCAGTGTCTGCGTGGGTTTCCTCTGGGTACTCTCGTTTCCTTCCACAGTCCAAAGATTTTTTTTCTTTTTTCTAAATTTAGAGTACCCAATTCATTTTTCCAATTAAGGGCCAATTTAGCGTGGCCAATCCATATATCCTGCACATCTTTGGGTTCTGGGGGCAAAACCCACGCAAACATGGGAACAATGTACAAACTCCACACAGACATTAACTCAGAGCCGGGATCGAACCTGGGACCTCGGCACCATGAGGCAGCAGTGCTAACCACTGCAGCACCGTGCTGTCCTACCACAGTCCAAATTTGTGCAGGTTAGGTGGATTGGCCATGCTAAATTGCCCCTGGTGTCTAAAAGGTTAGATAGGGTTGCTGGGTTGTGGATACATTGACTGAAATATAGGGTGCTCTTTCCAAGGGCCGGTGCAGACATGATGGGTCGAATGGTCTCCTTCTACACTAGGTATTCTATGGGATTCTATGAAACTCTCTGTGAGGACAATGTAAACTTTTGGGTGCATGCTGTAAAGTAATGGGTCAATGTGTCCTGATGAAGAAGGTATATTGGGGCTCAGTAGCAAGATGAGACCTCTGCATTATGACAAATGTTTTCTTTGTTAGCATTGCCTTGCTAAGTTGTTGCCATACTGGTGTGAGTGCATGCATGTGTGCAGTGGAGTTCAGACGCTTGAAGGCTGCCATGCCCATTGACCTGTTGATGCCATGTTTGAAAGGATTGCACTCTGTGTAATTGCTTAAAGACGAGGGCTAGTAGACTACGAATCACATTCTACAGCATCCACATGTTCCTAAGGCGACTGTGCCTTCCAAAAATGACCCCATTGTCATCCTCCACATCCATTGTCAGGGATGCAGGTGACTTTTGCTGTTTCCATGATCATTGAGAATTGATGACCTTTCCTGAAATGTTGACATTGAGAATGAGGTTTGGTTGTGTCCCTTGCATCGAAGCATGAAAAGAGCTATGGTCGTGAAAATTTGTCTTCACCTTATTTCTCTTGAAACCTTGTGGTTGTGAGATTGTCACACCATGTTTGCAATGTCGTGCCTGTGAAATGGCATCTTCATCCAGTTTATCTGAATCCTAGTGTCTTCAAATTCATCCCTTTTCGAGTCCTCCTCGCCTGAGGTCTAGCTCCTCAATTTCTTCCACTGACAACACCTCCACCCCCTTTCCAGCACTAAATTGTGCAGAGCACAGCAAACGGCAATTAATGCAGGACATTGTGGTGATTATTGAAGAGCTCCCCCCCCCCCCCCCCCCCCACCTCTCCACCGACAACTGGTCCAAACATTGGAAACTCATCTTTAATTGGCCAGTAGTTTGCTTTATTTAGGAATTTGTGGCAGAATATGCAGAATTGTATTTATCCTCAGATGCCCTCTGGTCGACGAACGTGTGTCATTGGCCATATCTTCTGGGGATACCCCTTCTTACTGAGGAGCCACCCTCGAAGCGCCGAGCTCCCTCAAATATCTCTGGCACCTGGGAGTGACTCAAAATGTACAAGTCGTATGAGCCTCCTAGCACAACATGCTGAATCTGTTTTCTGTGATCATAAATGAGCTGGATGTTCAGAGAGTGAAATCCTTTTCTAGTAATCAGTCTGACAGGCTGAAGCCAGGGAGATTTCAAGGCCACTTTTATGCAATCAAAGGCACTCTGCACCTATGGGAAACCTGAGTTTGCAGAGAATCCCACTGCTCTGGCAGCCTGGCTGGCTTCACCCATACTTTGGTGAGCTTTACTGAAAAGGGCATCTCACCTCCCTTGTGTATTTGTGTGTCACCGATTGGAAGATTCTATAAAGGTCCCTAGTGGAGCTCTGAAAGGATAAGCTGGCAAAACTGTTCAGTGTAGTGGTAACCTTGAAAGAAAGCGGAATTGGATGCCCTTCAAGTTCATGCCTTGTGAGTTCCTCACAGAGAATGTGGCAAGTATAAACTTTCACATCCCTCGACAAGCAAAGATGCCTGCGGCGCTGTCCTTTGGTCATCTCCATGTTTGAACTCTGTCTTCTGCAGACCCTTAGTCACACCAAACATCTTCATAAACTTAGTCCCTACTCTTTAGAATCTGGGACTTCCTGGCACCCCGTTAGCTCTTCCCTGAGCTGTGCCAATAGGTCCTCCTTCTCCTCATGCTAATCATATCTATCCCGTGGCAGGGTTGCCTGCAGTCTGTATTCTCCATTTCTCCTTGTATCTGTCAATGAATATAATTGAACATTCAATGGTCTCCCTCCACATCCAAGGCAGAAATCCAGCCTCTAGCCCTTGACATCAAGTCTATGCATGACATCCAAAGGCCGCCCCTTACTGGATCATAGCATCCTGGAGGATGACAGGTGGCTGACTTCCCCCTCAGATATGACTGTGCATTCATAACGAGGGTTTTAGTTAGTGTCAAAAGACCTATAACCCACACTCGGGGCTTCTGATGATTGTCCTCCAGTGTCCTTGAGAATAAATACCCAGTACTTACATTTATGTCATGACTGCAAGCATGGTGCCATGACCAGTACCCTGGCAACATGGAGGCTGCCACAGCACAGCAGTTATCGCCCTTGATTGTATCCATTCTCACTTGCCTCTGTAATGCCAGATGTTAATTAAAACCATATACACCACAGTACCTAAAGTTAATGGATTATTGCCTGCATGTGCACCATTGGTAAAGGAACCAAACTTGTTCATTGTGTATTAGACCCAGGATAGTTTGTTAAATACGCCTTGCCAGTGTGGTCTCGGCACCAGAGCAGTCTCTGTATTTTGCCCCTGACGGTGTGGTCTGAGCCACAGGACAGTCTCTAGCTCTTCCTTGGACAGCCTTAGAACTCTTGCCCAAGGTATTCTTTAATTCCTCCACACCGTTCCGTGACCATCCCTCGCCCTGTCTACTCTTCCCAACCACACCCTGCCCCCCCACCCCCCCCCCCCCCCCAAATCTTACCTCTGTCTCTCCTGCTGGTTTTGCCTCACGTGTCCAAACTTGGCACAGTTTATATTATAGGCACCCAATATTTCAGAGCTACGGTCTTAACGGAAGCTGAAGGCATTGTCTACTGACCTCCAAGTCATAGATTAAATTAACTCACCGGGTGCATGCCTTGTGTACAGTCGCAAAATAGATTGTTTTAATTATCTGCTCGTGGGGCACTGAATTAGGACGGGGAATGTAATTTTGGGGAGTTAGCTTTTTAATGGGCATTCATGATATGCAAATTGATGCAAATGTTGTTCTGGACATAGATCAGCAAAATCTGACCCCACCTTTAACCTGCCATCAAAGTTGAGAGAACAAAATCCCAAACTAATTTCCTGCCAATAGGAAACTGGCTTTATTCTATAGTGCCAGATTTGGTGTGCCGGCCCACCACGATTCCTGCTGCAGGCGTGAGGGGAAAGTTTTGCCCTTCGTATTTCAAGACTTTCCATGTTCCTTTTACGGAAACAAAGCTTCAATTGACCTGTGCTTATAATCATTCCCATTACAACTCTGTTCAAACATGTTGTATTCTTTGACTATATCTACCGTTTGACTTTTTCATCCTTTTTATGTAAAGCCCAAAATCGCACACGATAGATTGCATCTTCTCAGGCGGGCAATGACCCTGATGACCGGCTGGAAAGCTGGGAGCAAATTTTCCACAGCAATTTTTGGCCAGATTTGAGACACATCTTGCAGCTAATCGGCTGCTTTTTGAGCTCCCATCCCTTTTAAGAGACGAGATCCCACCTCCACTAGCTGCCAGCCAATTGAAGGATTAGCAGCCCGTCAGTCCCAGCAGCACCATTGGGAGCAGCGGCCACTGCTGGGACTGCGCCCAGTCAAAACAGGCAGTGATGGACACTGCCCTCGATGCAAAAACAAGTAGGGTCAGGAGTAAGAGGCAGGCAGTCCAGCTCCTACAACAGGGTGTGGAAATGAGTGCAGGGGCGATGTTTCTGCATGGTTGGCCATTGGCACTAGGGGCCCCTCTATGGGCCATAGCCTGAACTAAAAGGTCCACCTCCATCTTGCGCCCCCCCAAAAAATAAATCCTACCCTACTGTGCCAACAGGCAGCCTGTCTCCCCACGTGGTGGAGGGCCTCCCTACCACTGATAAAAGTGCTGCACTAATGGCAGGAGGCCCTAAATTGGCCACTTAAGTTTGCTATTGCTTCTGGGCCTCCCTCCACCGTCTCCAAATTTGGTAAAATGCTATGGCAGCAGTAAGGCAGTGAGCCCTCCAAACCCCAGGCATCATCCCCATTTTTCAATGCTGCAGCATCCTCGGACCCCGGACTTCTATTCCACTCCTGCAGGCCTCATAATATTCAACACAATATTCCCTACTGTGACCTAACCTAATACCCTATATAAATTCAACATTGACATTCAGCGCAGGTGCACATATAAAATATTTTACCCAGAGTGTTATTTTTCCATTTAAAAAAAATGAAAAAAGAGACTTTCTATGAAGCCAGTCATCTACTCTTCCTTTTGCACCCATCCGGTCCCCGCACCTGCAAGAAATGGGTTCCCAAAAAATAATATGTGCTTGGGAAAGAGAACATAATTGACCTTTCTTTTAAACAAATTAATCACCTGTGATGTTGCACATGGATGGCCTGGAGCATTGTTGTAATATTTAGATGCAGACTGTGCCTGTCCCTCCTTGAGCTACAGGTCATGTAATCTGTGAAATTATCAAAATAGGTCCTGAGGTCAAATTGAGTTTAATTATTGACTGATGGACAGCTGTTTTTGTTATCACCCTGGGTTAAAATAACCATTTTTTTGTTCTTTTTTAAGCTTGTTAATTTTTGCTGTTCTGTACAGAATGTGATGTCGGGAGTGTGACAGACACTCTTGTGTGCCATCGCTTTTTTATTTATAATTAGCATCTATATCAATCCTAGGCATCTGTTTACATTGAAAAGGCTGCCAAATGGAATACAGCGGCATCTCGATTAATGGTACAGTACTTGCATATTATATTTGCCGCCTTGTAATCAGACCTGTCAGATAGTAAATTAGTACATTGAAAGGGAATCCTGAACTAAACTCACTTAAAAGGAATACTCCAGAATTTAAAACAAAATTTAACAACAAGGTGATTGGCATTTCAGTTCTGGGCGTATTAAGGTTCTGGGACAAGGTCTCTGACAACTGAGGCTTGGCAAAGAGATGCTCTGTTCCTCCAAATGTCAGATGAAGCTAAGATGGTGGCCCCAAAGGTGGTCAAACTGGGAGGTAGCTGATGTACATTTTAAAACTGCTTACAGTGGTGCAGTTCAAGGTTAAAAATAAAACAATCTTGTGTAGATGTGTTCTTATAATTAATACTTGCACTAAATTTGAGTAAGAAATACAATAACTTGCATTCATATAGTGATGTTACTTGCCAAGCAATATGTAATTTGAGTAATGAGTAACGTCTTGGTGAGCATTATTCAAATTGGAATTCTTTCTAAGCGGACCATAAAGTAGAATCATAGATGGTCATCATAGAATTATCATAGAATTTACAGTGCAGAAGGAGGCCATTTGGCCCATCGAGTCTGCACCGGCTCTTGGAAAGAGCACCCTACCCAAGGTCAACACATCCACCCTATCCCCATAACCCAGTAACCCCACCCAACACTAAGGGCAATTTTGGGCACTAAGGGCAATTTATCATGGCCAATCCACCTAACCTGCACATCTTTGGACTGTGGGAGGAAACCGGAGCACCCGGAGGAAACCCATGCACACACGGGGAGGATGTGCAGACTCCGCACAGACAGTGACCCAAGCCGGAATCGAACCTGGGACCCTGGAGCTGTGAAGCAATTGTGCTATCCACAGTGCAACCGTGCTGCCCAGAAGGAGGCCATTCGTCATTCGGCTTTGTGCTGGCCCGCCAAAGAAGCAATTCACTCGCCTGACATTTCCCTTAGCCGTGTAAAGTTTAGTTTTTCTTGCAATGATTGGATTTCCTTTTGAAAGCCTCGATTTCCTCCAGCACACTCTCCGTGCATTCTGCACCCTAACCATTTGCTGTGTGCATAATTTTTTCTTCATGTCACCATTGTTTTTTTTGCCAATGAACATTAATCTGTGCCCTCTGGTTCACGATGCTTCCACCAATGGGAACGGGGCTAGAATTCTCCATTTGGGAATCAAAGTGTTTCCGCCAGACGTGAATACCGTGCGATTCACACTTCCGTTCGGGGCACTATTTGGTCAGTGAGTCAAGACATACAAATGGGCCAGCAATCTGCCGGCGCAAGTTGAGATCAATTTCTGGCCCAGTGGGCATTGTAACCACCGTGGCTGGCATTAGCACCAAAGAACCTGACAGGTGGAGCTGTTTTTAAGTGCTATACTTACCACATACTCATTGTGGCCACCAAGATTGTTCAGAGGAGACCTGACCCCCCCCCCCCCCCCCCCCCCCACCGTGTTCGGCAGTCCTAGGTGGACCCACAGGTCCATGCAAGTGAGGAGAGGAAGGTCACCAACAGGGTTGTCTGCACACTCAAGCCCACCCTCCTGAACAGTGCCTGGGAGGTGGTGGCAGAGGCAGTCAGCACTGCCAGCCTCACCAGGAGGAGACAGCTGATGATCCTGAGGAGTGGGAGTCATTGGCGAGGCTTCTGCCTGAGAGGGCAGAGAACCAGGGAGGGCTCCAAAAGCCACGATGCAGGTATCCCCTGGTTGGGGTACTCTGCTGATCTGCCGCTTCTCCTACATTGGGCAGCGCTTCTGAGACTGCCAACACAGGGTGGGCCTCTGATTGAGCTATGCCACACCCATCCCCTTGATGAAACAGCAGGGGTAAGAGGGTGTCCAGAGGGTTGGCCTGTGTGGACTTCCACATCACCAGAGGCTCTCTGAGCATTCAAAAGACACAGGCACCACTCAGCAGTGTGAGCAACCAGGAGCCTGCAGGTAGCACCAGTGGGGTGCATTTAAAACACATACTGCAGCAAGGCGGTCTGAGCCAGGCCATCCCAAACCCGAGGGGGACACCTCCAGTCCACAGACTTGCCAAAAGGTTGTTCCCTGCCCGAACCAATATAAGTTTTACAAAATCTCCTTGCTGCCCCTGGCCAGGACGGCCATCACCCAGCAAGCCCGACAATGTTTTAGGCTTTTCCAGAGTTGCTGAAACCTCTGGCTCCTCCTCTACAGCCATGGTGTCCAGGCCCTGCTTGCAAATACTTGGATTAATTCTCATCTGTGAGACTTCCGCCAAGAGGGGAGGAGCATTGCAGAGGTGTGGTGCATGAATTATCCAAACCGTTAATGAGATAACAATCCATGCAAATGACGGTTTTGCATGATCTGCTGGCGCTGGCTGCAAACCTCAATATTGCTGCCAGTGCGGGGCAGAAGCATGGTGTCGGAATTGTGCTGGCGCAAAACAGATTGTTTTCCATTTGCCCAATTCTCACTTTTGCCGTTATGAAGCGGAGAACACAGCCCAGTCTCACCTGATCTACTCTGTCCAGACCCCTCACGATCTTGAATACCTCTATCAAATCACCTCGACCGTCTCTTCCCGCAAGGGGAACAGTCCCAATTTCTCTAGTCTTTTTATGGAATTGAAGTTCCTCATCATCAGAACCATTCTTGTGAATTTTTTCTTAGCCCTCTCCAATGCCATAACCTCCCTTCCTAAAATGTGGTGCCCTGAACAGGATGCAATGCTCCAGATAAGCTGAACCACTGTTCTACATAGATTTTACATAACCTCCTTGCTTTTTTACTCTGTATCCCTATTGATAAAGTCTGGTTATATTTTATAACAGGCAGGTAGTACCTTGATGGAATTCCATTACCTTAGTGGTAGTATCATTGGATGAATAATCCAGAGACCCAGATAATGCTCTGAGAGCACAGGTTCAAATCCCATAGCAGCTGGTGTAACAATGGTTCTGTAATGCCCTTTAGGAAAGTAAATCTGCCTAGATGTGATTCTTAGCTGCCCTCTGAAATGGCCTAGCATCATTGGGGATGGGCAACAGGCTTTGCCTGTTCCCACCCCAACCCCCATGAAAGAAATAAAAGCATTCCTGCACTGTCACCCTAATTCAGACTTTCCTCTTCAGGTGAACCCATCCAGTCCTTAACTCTGGTAATGGGCGGCATTCTCCCCTACCCGGCGTGACGGAGGGTCCCGGAGTAGGGGAGTGGCGCCAACCACTCAGGGGTCGCGCCTCCCCAAAGGTGGGGAATTCTCCTTTCGGCCAGCCCCGCGCCGGAGCGGTTGCCACCTGAAGACCGGCGCAAAAAACCGGCGCCCCCGGCAGCGGGGCTGGCCGAAAGGCTTTCGCCGGTCCGCGCTTGCGCGATGTGGGGTTCTCTTCCGCGTCCGCCATGGTGGAGGCAGTGGCGGACGCGGAAGAAACTAGTGCAGCCAGGGCACTGGCCCGGACTCTGAGGGGGGGGCCCCGATCGCGGGCCAGGCCTCCGTGGGGGCACCCCCCGGGGTTCGATCGCCCCCCCCAGGACCCCGGGGGCCTGCTCACGCCTCTGAGCCCGCCGTTCCAGAGGTGGTTTAAACCTCGGCGGCGGGAGAGGCCTCCCAGTGGCGGGACTTCGGCCCATCCGGGTCGGAGAATCGCCGCAGGGGCCTCTCCGATCGGAGTGGCGAGATTCCTGCCCCCGCCACTTCCCGGGTGGCGGAGAATCTCTGCCACGGCGGGGGCGGGATTTTAGGCGCCCCCAGGCGATTCTCCAACCCTGCTGGGGGTCGGAGAATTTCGCCCAATATCTGGTTGTCAGCTCTCAGTTTGGTTTTCCTCTATTATTACCTCCTGGTTCTCGCACCTCTTCTGAGTTAGTTTAAACCTTTTCTAATGGTGCTACAAAACACTTTGTAAATAATTTGTTCCTGGCTCCTTTTAGGTGCAATGCTTCTGGTCTATACGTGTTCCATCTCCGCAGGACCTAATCTCAATCTCCAAAGAATCTAAAGCCCTCCTTCCAGCATCAAATTTTCAGCCATGCATTCATCTGTTTTATCCTCCTATTTATATACTCATTTGCACATGATACTGGAAGCTATCCATAGATTGCTACATTTTGAGGTCCTGCTTGTTAATGTCCTGCTTAGCTTCCCAAATTCTGACTGCAGGACCACATCCCTCATTTTCTACCAATGTCGCTGGTATCAATGTGGACCAGGAGCAGTAACCACTTAACTTTGAAAATATTCAATGCATGGAGAGAATCTTTTGTAATATGCAACTTGTTATTGAGATATGTAGTCACCTTGTAGCCTTTTGGACAAAACAGATTTGTTTTCTCATCTTTATATGTAAAATCTATCTTGCCATTTAGAAAAATAAAAATTCTAAAGACAAGTAGCTAAATATAAAGCAGTCGTGTAGGTGCTGGGATTTTTTTTGTGTGTTTAGTTCATTTACTGTGACTTCCGTTTCCTTCTCATCAATTGAAACTGTGAAGCTGAGAAGTGTGTGTTCCAGTTTCTCTGTAACCTCCCTGCTAAATCATGCGTTTACGCATTGCTCTGTATTTGATTAAATGAAGCAGTAGTTTAAGGCAGCTGCTTAATGCGATTCAACTACTGTGAGTGTATTTATTTTGTTATTTTCATTGTACCATTTAGTCAAGTTTCAAAGTGACCTTTGTGTTCTAAGCATGGTCTCGGAGGGTTTGAAGAATGCCTAGGGTGATGACAGAAAGAAAATGATGGATTGTGCGAGTTTTGGAGTTAGTGCCTAGAAAGCACCCAAGTGATCATGAATTGTAAAGGCCTGGAAATGGCAGTGGAAAATTGTGTCTCACTGCATGGAGGTCAAAGGTTATTAGTGAGTCTTTTTCTGCATGTTACACCCATTCAATTTTTTTTAGATATATATATATATAACTGTTACAGTTCATTAAATTCTGGCCAATTGAGCTTTCATTTTTTCTTAATATTTCTTGGACTGTTCATCACCAGCTGCCTTGAAATGACATAATATTCAAATAACCTATACCAAAATATGTATAGCAGAATATATAAATGCTAAGGGAGGCTTGTGATTAAGGTCAAAAAAACAGATAATGCTGGAAGCACTCAGTCGATCAAGCAGCACCTGTAGAGATGAGAGATGTTTTGATTGTTGTCCTCAAAACCTAAAACAATGGCTTCACATTTAGATGGAGGTGGACATGAGTGAGGAGAGTAGAGAAACTGACACAGCCAATCTCATTGCTGTCTGTGTAAAGATTGAGAGGAGATAGAAAACAAAGGGGTGGGTCCAGATGCACTGGAAAGGCTGAAGTCAATAAAAAACATGCAAAAAATGAAGGAATCTTCCTTTATTCTGTAGTTAAGTTGAAAGTGATTAATTTAGAGGGCTACAGAGATAGGACTGGGGAATGGGACTAGCTGGGTGGCTCTTTCGGGAGCTGGTGCAGACACGATGGGCCGAATGGACTCCTGTGCTGTATAATTCTGTGATTCTCTATCTGGCACGGTATTTTCTCTCTCCACAGGTGCTGCTTCACTTGCTGCATGTTTGGATTTCCAGCACCTGAACTATTTTTATTTTTGTTACTATTTTCTAAGCAATTGTTCTATTAAGTGGCAATCTTCTGACAACTATTTACATTAGCTGCTGGCATGCTGTGCATCATTTCCTAATCGTTTATAATGGAACAGTCAGCTCTTGGGTAAAATTACTGTCCCCCTGGTGTAGTCTTGATTAAGAAAGATTAGGGTGACAACTTAATTTGTGAATGGAGATAAGTGACACCTATCAAAATATTGTTGGGGAAGTGCAAGGAGTGCCAGATCTCAGTCTCTCTTAAGCTGCTGACAGGCTAACATGTATCAAGGGAGAGGATTTGACAAAGCATCACACTCTATGCATTTAACATTTTGAAGAGACTTGGGGATTTGGCTGAGGACACATGAACTTCAAATCCCTGGCTCTCTAATAAATGATTGACAACCGAAAGACAGCTTATTGTACACTGAGCAAGCTACCTTTGATCTGTTAGAGACAGATACATGTGATTTAATTCACATACATTTCAATAATCTTGTTTTTGAATTATAATTGTTATAAATTGAATACTGCAAAAGTTCAAATTATTGCGATTTCAAATCATAGATACACTTTGGAAGCAGTTGAGTTTGAAATTTGAACTTGTGGCGTGCCACAGTTATTAAGCCACTGAAAATAGTATCCCTGTATTAGAATTCCTTATCCAGCCTTTTTTCATTTCAGATGCCCTTGGGTTATTATTTTTCTTTTGCAATAATTTTACATTATTGTCCATTTCCAAGTGCTTGCTATTTCAGGGTTCAGATGCAGAATTGCTGTCAAGGCTTGCTATTCCATGAAGGTGTGGTTTCCTGCAGCATTGTGAAACTAGATGAGCAAAATGCTCGCTTTCTGTAAGGACTTAATTCCTTTCTCCCAGTTTCTCTGGATGGAATTCTCCCAAAAATTGACTGTCATTTTGGGCAGGATGACTTCCGCCGTGTGTATGGGAGCAACCCATATCGCAATTCACCCACATTTAATTTTTTTTTTTTTTCGAACTTGGGGAGATTCTCACTGAAACATTCCACGCTTACAATTTTTTCTGGAATGGGGAACTAAGGGGCCGCCAAGACCGTTCCTCAGCGGTCGAGGGTGCCCAGATCTTAAAGTTAAGTTGAAGGCCCCCACAACCCCATCCATGAACATCGCAACCCCCCACAGATGTGGGTAACACCCCCAATCGACCTGAGAGGGGCAACCTCCCCCCTCCCCCACCTCACACCACCATCATCACGACATGTCCGCGCCACCCCTGACCAGCACCCAGACAAGAGGGTGAGTCTCCCCCACCCCATCCAATCTCGTCGTCATCGCCCACACCCCCTATAGTGAGCATACCTTGCTATGGAGTCACTGAGCAACCCCCAACTTTCATCCATCCTCCCCCTCCCCCCATGCACCTGCTTCAGGCCCCAAACTTCAAACCTCCCCACCATGCATTTTTCGCCTTTCATTGGCATGGCCCCCTCAGGCCCCTCCCCTTGGCAGCCCCTTTTCACTTGGGTGCTGACATGCCCTATCCTCAAACAGCTAGGGACTCCAATGACCTCCGAGACCCTCCTGGTGTAGACATCACACCTGATCTCCAGTACTGATTCACGCTGATCTCGCACTGTACCGTTGGGACTGGTGAATTTCGGGAGCCGGGAGATTCCAGCCTCGAATTAGCTATTCACAATGAAGTGAGTTTTAAGATTCATTTAAATATGCGAGTCTTGTGCATGCCCAGTGAGGGTATTAACCAGATCGTGTCGGGCGCTGCGGGCTGGGAGCATTGTGATCGGTTCGGCACCTGGCATGAACCCTGTTTAGTTGCTTTCCCGCTATTCATTGGGAATAGCAGGATCGGTGCCGGGCACAACACGACCAGAGAATCATGCCTCTATCCCTGTTTGACCTGTTCAAATGATTTCCACAATGCTACTTCCAACACGTCTTCCGTTTTCTTCAACCAAGGATTTTCCACCCTCACCACCACTACCAATGTGTCCACAAGGCCATCAACCATGTCCAACACCACTACCAGAGTAAAGTACGTATTTCTATGATACTTATTGCTTTAACAAAAGCTATCAGCATATAAAACTACATTCAACAATGTTATCAGAGCCATTAATAGTAAAAACTAGTTAGAGATTATCACAATCTATTAGTACCTTTTCCTCAAAAGTTATTTACTTCAAAAACGTTGATCATGATTGATGAATGTTCATGAGTAATTATATGTAATGTGTGTGTATCAAATACTCAATAAACTTCAAACCTTCCTGACCTTCAAGTCAACTTGAGTATCTTTTTTTTAAAAGAAAAGGTCTTGACTTCAGTATTTGATACTTTCCCTTATTGGTTCAGTGGCCTAATTAAGATATTTGTTTTAAAAAGTGAAAATTGCTGACATTGCATTAATTTATTGTGGGCTTTGTTATAAAATCAAAATTGTTTATGCAGTATATTGTCAACGTTGTGAATTATTTGAAAAAAAAGATTTTCGAAATCGATCGATTTTCTTTTCTGACTATATTTGTTTATTCTGATTTGACACTTCTCCTGTTTTAGAATTTTAATTGGACATTGACATTGAGGAGGTTTTTAAAACTATATAATTAGCAGTCTAGACATGTTTTTATATGGACGTGAGTCTCCACCATGAACTTAAGCTGGTATTAATTGCAGAGAAACAAAAGCAGGCGTGTTTTTTTTGTTCATGCTGAGTAAATACTTCATGCTCCAGCATTTTATATTTTTCGAGGTGTTCATTTTCTAGGACAATCAGATTCTGCAACCACCTGATTTCTTTAGGGATGGCGCTGATTTCTAAATGTCTAATTCATGTTCACAAAGCCACTGGTGGAAAAGAGCTAGTTAAAGAACTGGCAGTACCTGGGGTATATTTCAGTGGTGTCATTTGGCTGATATCTCTGGCTTATATCTTTTCAGAAAAAGAAAACAATAAGTCATAAAGGGTAATCTAAGTCCCCTAATGCCGTGGCTTTTTCCCAAAAAATTGATAACTCTGTAGCCTGAAATATTACTTGTCACCTGTCTTTATTTGACAAATAAATTTAAAAAGCATTTTGGCATTGGCTAGACCATGATATCATTTTCGCTGTCCTCTAAGCAGCCATAAAATTTTATGACTGGCATCTTTTTATTGATCTGTTAGTCCATTAAAGTTTATTTTAATCTGTATTGTGATAGATTTCTTTTGAATTAAATGTTCTTTTGTCTTTGCCTTCTCCTCTTGGTATCTACGGTGTTATTCGTTATTAAATGCTTGTGGGTGTGAGTTTTTCAAAAACGAGTTCTGTGTTCTTTGGGACAAATCAGAGTGGTGTTTATCTACAGGGTAATATATTGCCACTGTTTCAACTGGCAGAAAAAAGCGATTCTTCACCAATTGCAATTCAGATTTAATCTCACACGCCTCCATCAGCAGATTACAGAAGAACAACCCATCTTCAATTCGATTTTTAAAATCAGCGGGTGGAATTTTCCCAAACATCAGCAACGGTCAATAGTGGGTGGGCAAAGGTGCATCGAAACCGTCAGCACTAACTACAGCTTTCTCTCCCTTATCGTGCCGAGCTTATTTTAAAAACAAATAACAGCATTTGGTCGGTGCGACGCTGCCTCACCAGCAACTTAGTTCCTTGACAATCGGGCTGCCATTTTTAAAGGCTGCCCACAAAGGATAACTAGGAACAAACTTCCCCCTGGCATTGCAGGGGGAATGAACAGTCGTGACCCTCTTTCCTGCCTGAGCGATGCACTCAGCTGAGCTCTACTGTGGTGGGGGGGGGGTCTGCTCGCCAGGTGCACGCCTTGGGAGACCAGTTATAATTCACACCAGTCTGTCCTTATGTTGGCTTGAATGGGCATTCTTACAGTTGGTTGGGGGGGGGGGATGGTTGGACAATGCACGTGTAGAAGCATGGTAATGAGATGTTAATGTACAGCAATTATGTTCCGTTGTTAAGCGGCAAGAGTACCGTTACATTGCTTGCGGGGTGTTTGGGCGGGGGGGGGAGGAGAGAGCGGCGATCGCATCATGCTTTTATGTCAGCATAAAACGTGCATTGGACGTCATACGACATCTTCATATGTCACCTGACCTATGCGGGAGTGGAAAATCGCGGCCAATCTCCCCAACACTTGAGCTCGGATAATCTGGTCCCACTGATATCTATGGTGCTTTGCACAGTTCGTTTGTCCCGCCAATTTAGGGGAAGGGGGTTTACCAATTGATTGTTTGAAAAGTTGTTTTTGAAGGAAACTTTACAGTCCTGCAGCTTTTTTTTTTACTGGTTTGCTGAAGATGCATTATCCTGAGTTTTCAGAAAGGCTCGAGGCACAGGGCCATACACAGTTCCTGATGCTATCTTTTCCCATGTTGCTACACTTCATTCTACCATAGCGCTTGCATTAGCCATTCTCTGTAAATTTCATAGAATAACAATGACAAATGCAAATATATATTTTCCAGCAGTCTACGATTATGGGACCTTGATTTGTGAAATGAGCCATCTTTCGGTCCAAAGTTACAAGGCGCGATTTAATGCCCAAATAACAGAGTCTGGCTTTGGGTGCGTATATCGGGGTCTTTCTTGGCACCAACAGTACTGAGAACGACCCCACTATCAAACAGGACTCTTTTTATTCTGGTCTCGGTTGGGAACACCCCACGCACGCACTTATCTCTTTCAGGCCCCCCCCCCCCCCCCCCCCCCCCCCCCCCCCGCTTTATCAATTCATCCCTCCATTTGGCAAGGCCCCCTCCCCTCACCTGGCCTGACCTTGCATGCCAGGCTGGTAGAGCCCGGGTGGCAGGGGAAATGTTAGCATATCACGCTGCTCTGTTTCCAACCACCCAAGCATCCCCAAATGGCCTGCGAGACCTCCCGAAGTGCCATTACACCTGGTCCATGTTTGTGTGGACCATCATTAAATGGCGCTCTGGTCATTAAAATATACAGATCTGGATCTCTCCCAGTGAGGCTGAGTTCCAGATTGCATCAGGCAAAGCGAGTTGAGTGACTTGCAATTGGCTTGGCGTCCAGTGCAGAGTCCAATTTGGAGCACTCATGTGATTCACACATTGCGCCAGATCCACACCGGGCACCATGGGGTTTCTGAATCGTGCCCATGATCTTTCAGCCATCTGTAGTGCCAATGTATTTGCCTGTTCGCTGTTGGTGCTGCTAATTTTCAGATATTAAACGTAAGTCCCGTATGCCCCTTGGGTGGATGTAAAAGCTTCCACACCACTATTTTGGAGAATGGTCAATATTTATTCCTTCAGTCTCACTAAAATAGATCATTTGGTGATGATTTCAATGGAACATTTCCTACATTAAAATAATTAAATTATAGTTATTTTCCTGGAAAGTGCTTTTGGATATCCTGAGGTAGTGGAAAATGACCAAAACCCCTTATTACCCAGCCCCACGCCATAGAATTCTTTTTCCATCAGTGAAACAGGGTTATGTTGTTGAAAATTTCTGGCGAGAGCGACACAGGATCTCCAATTGTATGAGATAGCTTCTCCAAGAAAAATTTAAGAGATTGCAATTTTGCCTGACATTTGTACAGATTAAAAGTGCACAGCCTACAGAAGCACTTAAGCTGTTGCTGACTTGCTGAGTGTTTCCAATAGTGGTATTAGGCCAGATTGCTGAGATGCTATCTCAGGTTTGCGTTACGCACTAGTAAAACAATGCACTTTGTGAAATATCATAACATACTTTGCTGAGGTCCAGTACCTACTGGTTTAGATGTCAGCATTTTGAAAGAAAGACTAATAAAGTAGAATTTTCTGATGGAAGATTATTTGTGTTTAAGATCCCGATCCACATCTAAATTTATTTTTTTGATTTTGGTCCATAAATTCACATAATCTGTATATTCCACAGTAAGATCTGAGCTGTTTGTAGTCTTTAGATTTCAACTGTCTTTGCATTGAAGTAGGTTAATCTGAGCCCAAGTAAGAGAAGCAGCAATTGAGCACGAGCATGCCTAAAATTAGGATGTCGACAGACCTTATTTTCCCCCCGCTGGCAGCACAGTGCAGGGCAACACATTGCAGATGGACCCTTTACTACGTCGCTCTGTGAATTAGCTGTTGGGGGGCCCCCCTCACTGCTATGCAATTGTGATCAATTCCTGATGAAAGATGACTGGTAATCCTAGTTACTGATGTAAATCTCTTGAGATGAATGCCAGTGTTTAAATGCACCTACTAAATTGTGCTTGCATAAAGCAGCTGAGTACATGCAGCACACAATTCACATTTCCATCATGACTGTATACAGTTTACAGCAAGAAAATTATAATTGGACTGGCAAATCTTGTTTTGGCAAAAGGAAAATTGAGAATAAATTTGACTACTCTCGTTAGCATATTTCTGAGTATACTTAAACCAGTGTTGTTCCGACATTTTTCCAATTTCTTGTAGAACTAGGGGATTCAAGTTCGAAGCAACTTGTGGTGCTTCCAGCAAAATTAATTGCATTTTCTGATGAGTTAAACTCAACAGATATAGTTGGTGCTGGACAGGTGTTAATGAGATTGCCCTTCCAGCAGATCAAGTGTATTACATTTTAACGATGTGATATCTCATTTTTGCTTTATATTTAATTCAACATTAGTCTCTTAAAGTTGCCCGTTTGTGTTTAAAAAGGATATAGGATGAGAAACAGTCTTTTGAATTATTAGAGGAATGTACAATCACACTGTACATGTTTTCCTCATTTTGTTGTAATGTTAGAGACTAAAAAAGTAGCTGAATTATTTTTCTCTGCCTTGTCTGTATGTCACACTTGACAATACCATTAGTGGAGTCATATCTCTAAATTGTCACATTACATGTCAAACATCCAATCCTGGATGAGTAGAAATTTGCCTGAATTAAATATTGGGAAGTTGGAAGCCATTGCATTCAGTCTCCACCACCAACCCCATTCTTCTCCCTGGCAATTGCCTAAGCATTAATTTCCCCAACACTGTTTTCCTACTAATTCTGATTTCCTTCATTTACCCCCTCTCACTGAACCCTGTATTCTCCAACATTTCTGGTATGTTATTGTATCCTCCTTTTGTGAAGTCAGAACAAGGGTATGAGTTTAGTTGGTCAGCACTTTCTTTGCCCCCTATTATAAATTCTCCTGTTTCAGACTGTAAGGGATCATCTTTTTATCTTCAAATACCTATAGAAACCTTTCCAGTCAGTTTTATGTTCTCCGCAAGCTTACTGTTGTACTTTATTTTCTCCTTTTTAATCAATTCCTTTATCCTCCTTTGCTGAATTATAAACAGCTCCCAAACCTCAGGTCTGCTGTTTTTTCCAGTCAATTTGTATGCCTCTTTCTTGGATCTAATACCATCTCTAATTCCCCCTGTAAGCAATGGTTTGGCCACCTTCCCAGTTTGTTTGTGCACCAGAGAGGAATTAATAATTGTTGCCGTTCACTCATGCGCACTTTGGATGTCTGCCATTGCCTATCCACCGTCATCCCCTTCAAGTAACATTCCCCAATCCAACATAGCCAACTCGCTGCTCATACAATTGTAATTTCCTTTATTTATATTCAGGACCCTAGTCTCAGAATCAACTGCACCACTCTCCATCTTGATGAAGAATTATAATCATATTCCGATCGCTCATCCCCAAAGGACCCCGCACAACTAGATTGGGTACTGTGTAATGAGAAGGAATAACAGGCAGTCTAGGTTGGCCTGTTCCCTCGTTAGTCCCTCAATATATTCATCCAGAAAACCATCCCATATACACTCCAGGAATTTCTCCCCTACAGTATTGTTACAAATTTGATTTACCAAATCTGTATGCAGATTAAAGTCATTAGCAATTACAGATATTCCTTTATCACATGCATCTCTAATTTCCCGCTTAATGCCATTCTCAACAGCATCACTACAGTTTGGGGGTCTATATACAACCCACACTCGGGTGTTTTGCCCCTTTATGTTTCACAGCTCTACCCATACAGATTCCACATCGTCGGAGTTAATATCCTTCCTCACTATTGCATTAATTTCCTCTTCAACCAGCAGTGCAATACCACTGCCTTTCTCTTTTCTCTGTCCTTCATAGACACGGAATACCCCTCGATATTCTGTTCCCATTCCTAGTAAACCTGCAGCCATGTTTCCATAATCCTGACTAGATCATACCTGTTTACATCTATTTGCGCGATTAATTCACCCACTTTATTGTGAATGCTCTCTGCATTATTGTCGTTTTAACATTCCTTGTCTCATTCCCATTATCTTTCACTGTGGCCCTGTTTAATTCTGGTCCTTGACTTCTCCGCCTATCACTGGTCTTATTCACCTTTCGGTCTTTTGTTCTTGTCCATGTTGGCCCTTGCTCTGACTCCTTGCATAGGTTCCCAACCCTTGCCATTTTAATTTAAATCCTCCCCCAACCCTTGTCATTTTAATTTAAATCCTCCCCAACCACATTAGGAAATGCTCCCCCGAGGACATCCATCCGATCATGCCCAGGTGTAACCCATCTAGTTTGTCCTGCTGCCACCTCCCTCAGAATGGGTCCCAATGTCCCAGGAATCTGAACGTCCCCCCCCCCCCCCCCCCCCCCCCCCAGAGCACCATCTCTTCAGCCACGCCTTTATCCGATATACCCTGCTATTTCTGCTCTGACTCGCAGGTGGCACCTGGGATTACTACCTTTTGAGTTCCTACTTTTCAATTTACTTCCTAACTCCTTATATTCTGCTTTTGGGACCTCATCCCTTTTTTCACCTATGGCGTTTACCAATGTGTACCATGACAACTGATTGCTCATCCTCCACCCTCCCCCTTCAGAATGTCCTGTAGCTGCTCTGAGACATCCTTGACCCTAACACCAAGGAGGCATCATACCATCCTGGAGTCTCATTTGCAGCCACATAAATGCCTATCTATTCCCCTTGCAATTTAATCCCCTATAACTATCGCATTGCCACACATTTTATTCCTCCTCTGTGCAGCAGAGACATCCGTGACTCAGAGCCAATTAATATAAATTGGTTGTTGTAGCTTTCCCCTCAACAGTATCCAAACCGGTGTATCTGTTCTGCAGCGGAATGGCCCCAGGAGATCCCTGGACTGCCTGCCTAGTCCTCTTGCTCTCCCTGGTGGTCAGTCGTTCCCTTCCTGCAGTCTTCACCTGCAGTGTGACCACCTCTCTATATGTGCTATCCACAAGACTTTTTTTTTAAATATAAATTTAGAGCACACAATTTTTTTTTTCCAATTAAGGGGCAATTTAGTGTGGCCAACCCTCCTAGTTTGCACATCTTTGGGTTGTGGGGGCGAAACTCACACAAACATGGGGAAAATGTCCAACTCCACACAGACAGTGACCGAGAGCCGATATCAAACCTGGGACCTCAGCCCCGTGAGACCGCAGTGTTAACCACTGCGCCACCGTGCTGTCCTATCTACATTACCCTCTGCCTTGCACCTGGTAGTATTGTGCACAGTTTTGGTCCCCTTATTTGAGAAAAGATGTAGTGCCATTGAAAGGAGTTCCGAGGAGGTTCACCAGATTGATTCCAGAGATGAGACGATTGCCTTATGAAATGAAATGAAATGAAAATCGCTTATTGTCACGAGTAGGCTTCAAATGACGTTACTGTGAAAAGCCCCTAGTCGCCACATTCTGGCGCCTGTTCGGGGAGGCTGTTACGGGATGATATGAAGAGAGATTCAGCAGTTTAGGCCTATGGTTCAGGCCTATATTCTCACTTTAGAAGAATGAAGGGAGATCAAATTAAAGTATAGAAGATGATAAAAGGTATGGATAAAGTAGATGTGGAGCGGGTGCTTCCTCTTGTCAGACATTCCAGAACGGAAGGCCATAGTCTCAGGATAAGAGGTAGAAAATTTAAAGGAATACTTCTCCCATAGGGTCGTGAATCTGTGGAATTTGTTACCCCAGAGTGCGGTGAATGCTGGGACAGTGAGTAAATTTAAGTAGGAGATAGACAGATTTTTAATTAGTAATGGATTGAAGGGTTATAGAGAACTGGCAGAATGGTGGAGTTGAGGCCATGATGAGATCCATGATCGTATTGAATGGTGGAACAATTTCGAGTTGTTAAATTGCCTACTCCTCCTTGTTCTCAAGTTCTAAGAAAGAACTATTCTGTGTAATTCCACCTTCCAGCTCTTGGTCTGTAACCACGTGGGTAACAGCACCTCGAGCACAAATCTTTTGTGATTAATAAAATCAGGGGTTATGGGCAGAAGGCAGGAGAATGTGAACGATGAACATATCAGCGATGATCAAATGGCAGAGCAGGCTCGATTGGTTGACTAGGCTAATTCTGCTCCTATATATTATGATGCAGATGCTCCACAGTGGCCCCAACCGCTGTTCCACCTCCGAAACCCGGGCTTCCCAAAGCTGCAGCTGAAGATACTTCCTTCACACATGCTGGTCCTGGGCACTGGAAATCTTCCTGGCTTTTCACATAAGAGTAGGAGGAGCACACCATGGCTTTGAGCTCTCCTGCTATGATTTACCCCTTAACATTAGACCTTCTGGAAGATACTTAAAATCAAATAATATCATTACTGTCGGCCCCTTCTACCCGAGTCCTGAGGAGTGAACTGATTGAGGTGTACAAGATTATGAAGGTCGTGGATAGGGAGCAACTGTTCCCCTTCATTGAAGGGTCAGTTGCGAAGAGACAGAAGTTCAAAGTGAGGGGAGGGAGGTTTGGGGGGATTTGAGGGAAAACGCTTTTACCCAGAGAGTGGCGACGGTCTGCAATGCACTACCTGGGAGGGTGGTAGAGACGGATGCCTCATATCCTTTAAAATGTACCCGGATGAGTACTTGACAAGCCATAACATTCAAGGCTATGGGCCAAGTGCTGGCAAGTGGAATCAGATGGGCAGGCAGGGCCTTTCATGTGTCGGTGGAGACTCGATGGGCTGATGGGTCTCTTCTGTACTGAAGTATTCTGTGATACTACAGAATATATCCCTCCAAAATATAGCTCTTACAAACTATAAGTAAATACATACCCGATTGTACTCACCTAATCAGCTGATTCAATTTGCCCCACGTAATTTTTGAACCTTGATGTCACCTCAAGAATACCAAACTCCAAGCTAGCTGTCTCACTTTTTTATATAAATTTAGAGTACCCAATAATTTTTTTTCCAACTAATCCACCTGACCTGCACATCTTTGGGTTGTGGGGATAAAACCCACGCAGACACGAGGAGAATGTGCAAACTCCACACGGACAGTGACCCAGGCCAGGATTCGAAGCTGGGTCCTCAGTGCCATAGGCAGTAGTGCTAACCACTGTGCCACATGCCGTCCCTCAGTCTCACTCTTTGCCACACTCTTTTACCCTCCCAGCTCTGCTCTCAGTCACACTCTTTATCTCCCTGGCTCCACTCTCAGCCTCGCTCTTTCTCATGCTCTTTAATTTCCCAGGCTCCGCACAGGGAGATAAAAGAATGGGAACATATGCAAAAACTATTCAGCTGTCATAGAAGGGAAAAGGGTGATGGGCATGGGTTGGCACTTTGTTGTAGCCATGGAGATGTGCGGGATATAGAGAGGATGAGGGACCATGGGGGCTGAGTGTGGGCATGACGTTGGCATGGTTGGGAAACGGAGTGTGTTGGTGGGGGGGGGGGGGGGGGGGGGGGTGGGGGGGGTGCAGTGGTGAAGATGGGGGGAGGGCTGTTATTTGCTTTTAATTGATTTTAACAAGTTTTGCCAATGGCCCAGGTTCGATTCCAGTCTTGTATGGAGTTTGCATATTCTCCCGTGCCTGCGTGGTTTTCCTCCGGGTGCTCAGGTTTCCACCCACAGCCCAAATATGTATAGGTTGTATAGGTTGGTTGGATTGACCATGGTCAATATGCCGTGTTACAGGGATAGAGCAAGGAGTGGACCTAGGTTAAGTGCTAGGTGGAGGGCCGGTGCAGACTCAAGGGGCTGAGTTGCCTCCTTCTGTACTGTATGAATTCTATACGTTCCAGAGCACAGAGGCAGCTTTTCTGCCTTGCAACCTCCTTACTGTGTCTAGGGGCAGTAGTCCCAACTTCAAATCTAAGCCCATACAAGCTTTTTGCTATCTGCCCTAATATCTCCAGATGTGGCTCAGTGTCTTTCTGAAGCACCTTGGGACATGTTTTTACATTAAAAGTGCTGTGTAAGTATCAGTTGTAGCTGTCATTGCCTAGTCTGACTACATTACCTCAATGTCACTACCTGTATTTGTGACCATCATAACCCCTCAGTGGGATCTATCTTTTCTACATCCCAACTGCCTCCTCCAGCCCTGCATGTATTTCACAAGAAGGAATTACAATTCCTTCTTATTCTGGCACCCCATATATTCAAAGGTGCACCTAATGTTACCTTAAACAGATACTCTCCGACTCTATTGAAGCCCCTCCATCTTGTTTCTTCTCTTCCCTTCCTTCAAAATACCTGCATGTTCCAATGCATCTTCAGTCACCTCCTCCAACTCTTATTTTTCTTTTGGTCTTTGAAGCAGCTTGGTCCTTTTTACTATGTTGAAGTAAAAATGCATGTTGATGGGAGCATAGGAACCAAGAGTAAGCTAGTTAACCCCTAAAACATGTCCTACCATTTAGCTAGATCATGGCTGATCTGTACCTCTGCCATTTACCCACCTTTGTTCCATTTACTTGAAACATTTTACCCCAGAAAAATCTATTGCTCGCAGGATTGAAAATTGTTATTAACTCCACAGCCTGTTGAAAGAGTGAGCTCCTGATCTCTGCAACCTTTTGTTATAATACATTCGGAGGTACTTCTCAGATGGAATTCTGGACGATTTGAAAAGATTAAAGTTTTTTTCCAAAAAAAATTTCATTTTAAATTTCTTCCAAATGAGTAATTCGTTGGTTCCTATTTCAATCCCAGATGATTATGTTAATTAAAGTGAAGGATGAAATGCAGCTCTTACTTCTGGTTTAAAGTTGGAGCCTCCCCATCAGTGCGTGCATAGTTTTTGTGGCATAGCAAATTACGTGCTCTGTGCATCCTTTCTATTCAAGTGCTCATCTCTGGGGATAAGTGGTAGAGTCTTCACCTGCTGCTAATCTTTTTTTTTAATTAAAGTTATCTTTCAAACTTAATTCTACAGGAACATGGGATGAGGCGAGCATACTTTCTGTATTTAAAGTGGCTATTCAGCCTGGTGTCCGAATTGCATGTGTTTGTTATGGTAGAAGAGTAATATCTGCAATCGGGTATCCCATTCCAACCCAATAGCCCAGTGGGTAAATGCACTATGTGATTATGGGGTGATAAATCAGGAAGGTGTCAGGTATCATTCCTGCTCTATGCTAAATTTGTTGATATTACATTCTGGATCAAGGTAGAAATGTGTCAACTATCTTCTGATTCCCTGGTTGGAAGTATGCTGTTACAAAAGAAAATCAGAATGGGGCGAGAAGGATAACTATTATTAGTTAATCGAACGTATTGCTAATTATTTCTCCTATGGGTTTTGCTTTTACTAAAAATTATGTTTTTAATATATTCTTGATGTGTATTTCTGGCAAGCCTGGTGCTGATTTACCACTCTTACTTGCCCTGACAAGCTGACATGTCTTCTTGAACAACGAGAGTCTGTTAAAACTCAGTGACTTGCTAGGCCGCTTCAAATTAAACCACAGTGGTGTGGGCCTGAAGTCACATGTAGGCCAAATCTGATAAAACAAAGCAGATTTCTTTCCCTGAAGAACACTAGTTTGTTTGTTATTGCAACAAATTATTACTTCTACATCTTTCTACCAAACTGTATTCAAATTCCAAATTGCCATGGTGGGATTTGAATTTGGCATTCTCTGGTATATTAGCCCAGACTTCCAGATTAATTGTTCACTACTGCAGCAGTATGCTTCCCATTATTGTCTTCGACTTGATAGATTTGCAGTAAATTTATTTTAGTACTAGATGTGGCTGTCCAAAGCTCACAGATGCTTTTAAGATTTGGTCCTCCAGCGTTGATTTGTACAATTGTACATTTATCTAATTAATGCTCCTTGTTTTGAGAGGCTTTAATGAATCTTCTGCGTGACTTATGACTGCAGTTATTGACAGAATTGGGAAGAAAGAGTAATGAATTTGAAAATACCACACTATTTACAGTTAAAGAGAACGCCTTGTTAGCTCACAACACAGGCTACCTGTAGAGACTTTATTGTAATGTCTCCTTGTTGGAAATAACTTTTGTTGCATTTCACCAAATCGACATTATGAATCTTGGCTAAGTTTCAAAGTCAACTATTATCTTAGTACGTTTTCCTTAGTTGACTGTTTCAATAGACTATACGATTGTCTTTGATGTGGGATCCGAATTGAAAATTATTTGTCTTTTATGGGTTTTTTGATTTGGACGCTTTTCACTGTCAAGTGTGTGTGTGAGAACTGTATTAGATTGTTTAGCCTTTTTCATCTCCACATGGCTCCAGAGATCCACGCACAATGGATACTGGATGAGAGCTAATGTAGGTGTCATTGGAGTGTGCAGCGACACAGAGGGATATGACATGCCATTTTGGATGGGTTGGGGCATGGAGGTGGTTTCGGGAGTATGGGGAAATGCATGGGTGTGGATTCAGAGGGGCGAGGTCTAGAGGGCTGAACAGTGTTTAAAACAATTGGGACAAAGTCCCAGAGGACCAAGGCATGACCCAGCACTCACCCACCCCATAGCTATCTTGGATCTGCTTCCAGGGTTAGACTCAATCCTGTCCCCTTTCTCCTCCGAGCAAACATTGTTTCCAAAGGGACCCTTTAAACTGAGACAGATCTGCTGTCTTAGGAAATTTTCCAATTCAGCAGTCTTGATGAACCAAATGACCTACTCCTGCTCCTATTTTTTCTGATCTTATTATCCCATTGTAAGCGTACAAATACTAAATTGATTATTTTAACTTTTTCCTGTTCACGAGGAAAGTGATTCCACAATGTTATTAACGTTGTGAGCTGTAAATGTGCAGAGTGTTATGTTTGTCATTTACATAGAACATAGAACAGTACAGCACAGAACAGGCCCTTCGGCCCTCGATGTTGTGCCGAGCAATGATCACCCTACTTAATATACCCGTAACCCAACAATCCCCCCATTAACCTTACACTATGGGCAATTTAGCATGGCCAATCCACCTAACCCGCACATCTTTGGACTGTGGGAGGAAACCGGAGCACCCGGAGGAAACCCACGCACACACGGGGAGGACGTGCAGACTCCACACAGACAATGACCCAGCCGGGAATCGAACCTGGGACCCTGGAGCTGTGAAGCATTGATGCTAACCACCATGCTACCATGAGGCCCCAGGATTAATTTATCCTGGAAGCACAGTTCAAGTATTATAACTTTTGGAAATGTTGTTGTTCAAAATTACCCATTGTTCTAACTGTGCTTTTTACAAGAAATGTAAGCAAAATGCTTGAAATTATTTGAAAAATTGAAGATTTAAAAAAATTAATTCATGGGATGTGAGCATTGTTGGCTGGGCCCGTATTTATTGCCCATCCCTAACTGTCCTTGAATTCAGTGGCTTTCTCGGCCATTTCAGTGGGCATTTGAGAATCGTTGCTCTGGGTCTGGAATACAGACAAGGGCCAGGATTCCTGTTTAGGAGACAATGAGTTGGATTCTCCGCCGGCAGGATTCTCTATTGCGCCGACAGCACATCCACACCCGTGGGTTGCCTGGCGGTGTGGGGTTGCCACAATGGGAAATCCCATTGACAGGTTGCAGGAATAGAGGGTGGAATTCTTCCCCCCCCCCCCATATCGGGTGGGAGAATTGCCGGGGCACCGCGCGAGTCCCGCCACGCCGCCCCGGCACCTGCACGGGATTCTCCCACCCCCCACTACCCCCCCCCCCCCCCCCCCCCAAACCAGCGCGGCCGCTCGAAGAATCACCGCTTGAAAAAGGCGAGTGGTGATTCTCTGGGCCGAGTGGCCGCCCCAACATGACAGGTTCCCGCCGGCGCCGTCCACACCTGGTCGCTGCCGGCGGAAACTGCGCGGGAACGCCGGGGGGGGCGGCCTGTGTGGTGGGGGGAAGGAGGGTTCCTTCCTCCGATGGGGTCTGGCCTGCGATCGGGGCCGACCGATCGGCGGGCCGACCTCTCCTAAGGAGGACCTCCTTTCCTCCACCGCCCCGCAAGATCCATCCGCCATCTTCTTGTGGGGAGGACGGTAACTGCGCATGTGCAGATGACTTCATTTACGCGACGCCGGCCATGTCATTTCCGCGGCGCCACTTTTTACGCGACGCCAAAGCCAAGCGCGTGTAAATTACACGACGCTGCTCCTAGCCCCCCCCGGGGGCGGGAGAATAGGGGGCTGGGAGCGGGCTCCGACACCGGAGTGAAATACTCCGGTTTTCACTTCGGCGTCAGCACTTAGACTCCCATTGGGAGAATTGCGCCCAGAAAATCCCATTGCCGGAAAGGGCGTGCTGCCCAGGAAAACACTCCTTATGTTCTCCCATTGGTGCTGAATTACACCTGATTAAATCAGGAAGCAAATCCCAATCCTTAGCCTTGCAAATTCACGCATGGCAAGGATTGCAATACCCTGCAATGCAATTCAGCTCCCCCCACCCTCTGTATTTCTGGGTCATTTCTTTCCCCGCCTCACCTGAAAGCCCCACCAGAGACCCCACCCATAAGAGAGACCCCTATCTGGAAGTCTCCCAGAAGAGAGACAGTGTCTGGAAACCACGAGAAGAGACTGTTGTCTGGAAGCTCGAGAGCAATCCAAAGGCAGTAAAAAAAATCACTGCTTTTTCAGACTGCAATGTTTATAAACATCTCTGAGTTAAGTGCTTTTGATCATAAAATGCCTACGGTGCAGAAGGAGGCCATTCGGTTCATCGAGTCTGCATCAACCCTCTGAGAGATCACCCAACCTCGGCCCTCTCCCCTGCCTTATTCCTGTAACCCCACCCACCCTGCACATCTTTGGACTTTGGGAGGGAACCGCAGCACCCAGAGGAAACCCATGCAGACACTGGGAGGATGTGCAACCCCACAGTCACCCAAGGCTAGAATCAAACCAAGGTCCCTGGCACTGTGAGGCAACACTGCTAACCACAATGGTTATGAGGTGGTTATGAGCTGCCAATCATAGCTAGATGTTTATGTATATGGCGATTAGTTTCACAGCAGGATACTTGAGATCCATTCAAGTGTGAAAGAAAAACAAATTAAACAATCCAGACATCTGGCTGTCTGGAAACTGTCAAATTACAGCCTAGTAAAAGCTATTTATGTTTGAAGTGAACAGAAGTGCTGCAGATCAAAGGATCTGAGGGGGTTTAAAGCCTGGTGATACGGTTTTCGCTTTCTATGAATTTACAGCTGCTGCTTTCTGGACAGCTGCCTGAAGGACAGGTGAGTGCAAAAGCAGTGATTTTGTTCATTATTTCTGCCTGGGCTGCTTATTAATTTCCAGGCAGGGGTGACTGATTGGGGTGGGGGTTCTCTGTTATGTTGGGTGGGGGGGAGGGGGTTTCTATTATGATGGGGGGACACTTCTCTGTTATGATGGCGTGTTCTCTGTTATGGGTGAGTCTGGTGGGTGGGGGGGGGGATTCGGGTTATCCTCATGCATGCATACTAAGGGGGGGGGGGGGGGGGGGGGGGGGTGGCCCAGTAATTCCCTGGGGGACGGGAGAGGAGGTGGCCCTGACTTGTCAGCCGGGGGGGGGGGGGGGGGGGGGCACTATGGTCTCCTTCAACACTGTAGGGATTCTATGAGGGGGTTTTTTCTGCACCTCGAAGGACATCATCATTTGCAGAAAGGATAGCAATTTTGCAGCATTGCTGGTGAACAGAGTATAGGGATTCTCCCCATGTCTACGTGGGTTTCACCTCCACAACCCAAAGATGTGCAGGTTAGGTGGATTGGCCACGCTAAACTGCCCCTTAATTGGAAAAGAAAAATAATTCGGTACTGTAAATGTAAAGAAAAAAGAGTATAGGGTTCAGGATAACTGAACTGCAAATACAATGAGGAACTGCAACACAATGAGGACTTTTCAACAACAGACTGATCCAAGAAAAAAGGCCAAAGAGCATCAACCTTTGGACTCTCTGAGACTAGGAGAGAAGAACTCTGGACTCTTGAGGAATTTGTTGCTCCCATATAGCACACGGGGAAAGATTGTCAGAAGACGAAAGCTCTTCAATTCCAGTGAAGCCTGTCATAGTTGCATGATTCTCTGCAACATCAAAGGGAGATCAAGCTTTGAAGGTCTGCAATTTTAATTAACAAATGCTGAAAGAAAAAATAACAACGGGCGCGATTCTCCGCACTCCCGCCGGTTCGGAGAATAGCGGGCCGCTCATATTTTCACGGCGACACAGGTCCGACGCCCTCCCGCTATTCTCCGAACCCCGCACAAACTACACGTCGGCATTCCCGGCAAAGGCCTCGAAAGCCCCCCCGATACGACCAGAATCGCTACTTATTGGCCCCCCGCTATTCTCCGGCCCATATGGGCCGAAGTCCCGACGTCATCACGCAATGTTTTCACGCCGGCCAACACACCTGCTTTTCAAGTTCGTCAACCAGTCGTGCTGGCTGACGAGAGCTTCGAGTAGGTGAGCGCACCGCTCAGCGCACATCTCAGCACACTGCTGGAGTCTGGCCACTACGGGGAAGGTATCCCCGAGAATGGGAGGGGGGGTCCAGGGAGTGGGTGAGACGGAGTGGGGGAGTGGGGGAGACGGTGGGGGAGACGGAGGGGGGGGGGAGTGGGGGAGACGGAGGGGGGGGGGAGTGGGGGAGACGGAGGGGGGGGGAGTGGGGGAGACGGAGGGGGGGGGAGTGGGGGAGACGGAGGGGGGGGAGTGGGGGAGACGGAGGGGGGGGGGAGTGGGGGAGACGGAGGGGGGGGAGTGGGGGAGACGGAGGGGGGGAGTTGGGGAGACGGAGTGGGGGAGACGGAGGGGGGTAGACGGAGGGGGGAGTGGGAGTGGGGAGGGTAGGGAGAGAGTGAGCGAGTGACCCGTCCAACCCCGGTTACAAAATGTCTGCCACCATGCCATGGCGTGCCGGTCACGAGGACACGGCCGCTGGTTGCCCTGTGGCTTACGGCCACAGGCCACTGACGCACCGGTGAACAGGACGTAGTTAACTGCCCGTTGGATGCAGAAAGTGACCAGGGGTTAGGCTGCCCGCGTGTCAGCAGTGCGACCAGGCCACCGGGACACACAGGTATCCCGTGGCAGGCGGCTGCCGAGGTGTCGACTAACCTCCGTCTAACATGTCCCGTTTCTCTGCCCCCCCCCCCCCCCCCCCCCCCACCACCCTTCTGTAAATTAGCACAATGTCTGCGAACAGAACGGCTATGTTCTGCGCAGTGGTTGGGGCCGCTGCACTGCATTTTGAGATGCAGCAGCATCCACAGCCACAACCCGCAGTGGATGCAGGGCCAGCTGCAGCAGCAGAGGGAAGGGCCGAGGAGTTGCCAGTCGTCGGAGCATTGGAAGGAGCCGGTCGCATAGAAGTTAAGAGCGACCGTCACCTTGATGGCAACCGGGATCACGTGTCCTCCCCCCGTTCCACGTGGGGCGAGGTCCACGGGACATGAGCAGCATGGGGGGAGGAGGGGAGGAGGAGAGAGTGAGGGTGCAGCCACAGCGCCAGAGGCGACGACCAAGGCAGAGGGTGTACCGTGCCTGGATCTCTTTCCTAACAATGACGGACATCACCTGCAGGAGGAGACTCCGGCTGAGTAGGCGGACGGTGATACATATCTGTCACCTCGTGGTGCACCTCGCCCCACGTGGAACGGGGGGAGGACACGTGATCCCGGTTGCCATCAAGGTGACGGTCGCTCTTAACTTCTATGCGACCGGCTCCTTCCAATCTCCGAGCGGGGACCTCTCCGGGATCTCCCAGTTATCGGTCCACAGGTGTATCCGGGATGTGACCGACGCCCTCTATGCCATCGCCGATCGCTACATCACCTTTCCCGAGGACCGAGCAACTCAAGACTCACGAGCTCGTGGATTTGCCAGCGTGGCCGGGATACCGATGGTGCACGGGGCAATCGATTGTGTTCACGTCCCCATGCGCCCGCCTGCAGGGGACAGGGAGGTGTTCACAAACAGGAGGGGGACATACTCCACGAATATCCAGGTGGTATGCGACCCCCACATGACGTTCATGAACGTCTGTGCAAGGTTCCCAGGGAGTGTGCATGACTCCTACATACTGGCGCAGTCGTACATCCCTGCGATGTTTGAGGGACGTCCCCCCCGGCTGAGGGGCTGGTTGCTAGGCGACAGGGGTTATCCGCTGAGGTCTTGGCTGATGACGCCTATACGGAGGCCTCAGACCAATGCGGAAACACGATACAACGAGGCCCATGCAGCAACCAGGGGTGTGGTGGAGCGCTGCCTTGGCCTCCTGAAGATGAGATTCAGGTGCCTCGACCGCTCCGGAGGGGCCCTGCAGTACCAGGCCGACAGGGTCGCTCGCATTGTAGTGGTCTGCTGTGCGCTGCACAACATCGCGATGCAGAGGGGAGATGACCTGCTGCAGGAGGCGGAGGGAGAAGCCAGTGGCAGTGGTGCCAGCACAGAGGAGGAGAGGGAGGAGGAGGAGGAGGAGGAGGCTGGCGGAGTGGCGGGCGCAGCACGTAGACACGACCCAGGTGCTGGTGATGCCCAGGAGGCGGCACGATGGACCCAGTGAGGACGGCGGGCACGCAACGCCTTGGTGGTAGCACGGTTCACGTGTCGTATGCGACGTCCCCGCTGAACACCAAACCACCACCTGCATCGCTAGTCGTGCAGAGGGTCGACACACAACTCCCACCCCCTCTCAGTGTACACTGCTCCACTTCGACATCACCCTTACCACTGGGTCCAGACGGTATGGCACATCGATGGCTGTGTCAGCGGGTGTGATCAGTGCCATGTGGAATGATGACAGCCCGCTCTACGAAGAGCTGTGAGCTCAGAATCGTTAGAGAGAGTCTGGCCCATGGCAATAGCTGAACCATCCACCTTGGTGGCCGCTGAGATCGTCACGGACACTCCATCACGTGCCCGCGTAGGCTAGCTGTGGGAGGGGGTGGGGGGGAAGGGACTGCACACCCGGCACCGAAGTTTCACCGCTCGTCAACCCCAGCGACACTCGGTCACCATCACGATTCCTGTGGCTGTGGAACAATCACACGGTATTACAAGTAAGGTGGAACAGTGCGTTTAATGTGAACAAAAATTTACAGGTGCCCTAGCCTGGAGGCCTGCAACGGTATCCACCAGGATCCGAAGGTTTGCAGAAACGGAGTCCAGGGAGTTAGACATTCCTGCCAGGGACTGTGCGATCTCAACCTGTGTGTTCACGACGCCATCCAGCACATGTGTCAGGCGGTTGATGCTCTCCGCGACTGACTGCTGGGACTGTGCCATCGACTTCTGGGACTGTGCCATCGACTGCTGAGACTCGGCCAAGGCCCGCAGCGCGCCGGCAATGTCGTGTTGGCTCTGGCGCATTGCTGCCTGTGAGAGGGCAACCCTGTCCAGGGCCGAGGATGACGCGTGCACATTAAGCCCAACGCCTTGCATAACCTGACCCATTGCCTCCACCGCGGATGCCACCCGTGCGGTGTCGGCCTGGGTTTCTGCCATGAGCGGCACCACTCCCTGCTCGTGGACGCGGTTCGACTCCTCTAACAGCGTCTGCAGAGTCTGGAGGACAGCCTTCATCCCGTCATTGTGTCCCTGGGTTTCTTGATGCATCGGCTGTGCGGGTGGGTTGAGAAAGTCCAGGAACTCGGAAAACGTCTGGGAGCCAGCTGCATGCTGGGCCTGGCCTGGCCTCCGCCAGTCCGGGCCCTCGGCTGCTCCGACCTCCACCTGCTGTACCTGCTCAGCTGTGATGTGCGACCCAGACTGTGACCCAGGAGCCTCATCACTAAATAGCCCCACCGGGGTGAGTGTCGCTGGGATGGTGGATGGTGTGGGAGATAGCTGTGCCGCAAGCTTGAGGTCGTCTTGGGTTGACGCCTCCTCTATGTCATCGGCCCGCTGAGAGGCCGCAGGGCGCTCGCGGGCCATTTCTCTCTCTTGCTCTGTCGCCGCCCTCTGGGCGTCCTGCTCCACAGTTTCAGTTGGGAAGGATGAGACTCCCCGCTGATCGGGCACCCTCTGTCGTGCGGCCCTGGGTGAGCTGGGGGCAGATGCCTGTGTCCGCCTGGAGGCAGACGGCCCTGGTCGTTCGGCATCACGTCCTAGGGAAGAGAATGAAACGGGTTATTTGGATTCGCTCGGCCGGGCGCTGGATGGTCCCAGTGGGCAGGGTGTGAAGGGACAGAGGATGGGGGAGGTATTCCAGTGGGCAGGGTGTGTGAAGGGACAGAGGATGGGGGAGGTGTCCAAGTGGGCAGGGTGTGTGAAGGGACAGAGGATGGGGGAGGGGGGGTGTTTGTCATGCAGGGTTGTCTCACTTGTTGCAGCTCCGCCAACTTCGCATTGCGCGATATTCCGGGTGGCAGATCCCCCAACAAGGTCCAGTGCCCTCTGCTCAAACATTGTGAGGGGGTGCAGGATGGGCGAACCCACTCCAGTCTTGTTCCGCTCACGGGTGTTGTGAGCGGTCTTGTCCTGTTGGGGGAGGGGGCATATGTAGATCATTACAATACGGCAGGTATCAGCAGTCTGTTCAGATACTGGCACAGTTTGGGGGTCAAGTTGTAATAAGACCATTGCATCTCTCCACGGGGGCCAGAACGCTGGGTCTGTGACTACTTTGTGAACCACCCTCAACTCACTCTGCCCCAATCCCCCTCTACCCACCGTGCCGGGGGGGGGGGAGGTGGGTGATTAAGTAAAGGGGGGAGGGATGGTTGTAACCCGGGGGCACCCTCTTGGCACTTACCCTGGCAGCCCTGGTGAGGTCGTGCATCTTCCGACATTGGTCTGCAGAGCGAGGGGTCTGCCCCACAGCACTGACGGCAGCAGCCACCTCACGCCAGGCCTGGCACACCGCGCTGGCAGGGTGGCGATGCCCTCTATGCGGGCAGATGATGCCCCTCCTCTGCTCGATTGATTCGAGCAGCGTCTCCACGTCAGCCTCAACAAATTGCGGGGCTGCTCTCCTGAGCTCCGACATCCTGGCCTAGTTTCTGTGATCGCCCGCGCCTTTTTACGGAGGCGGGCGGCGTCACGTGGGCGTGTTCGTAGCGTCGCCGCGTTCCGGCATCATCGCGCACGTGATTGACGCAGCCCCGTTCCTAGCCCATTTCCCGGACGTGAATACCTCAGGAAATGGGCCGTGTTGGGGTTTTCACGGCCGACTTCGCGATTTTCCACGGGTGCGGAGAACCGCACCCAACATTTCTGTAAGCCTTTCAGCAAAAGAAGAAATAATTTCCAGAAGGACTGTCTCCTTTGTGTAGGCAATGGTAAGAGAAGCCACACTTCTCTCCTTGAGTTTGCTCCACTCTGGGAAATCAGGAAAATTGCTTATGTATGGAGACAAGGGAGCACCACCTTCTGTAATGAGACAAATTTCCTGTAGACAATTAGCTGAGGAACAAAATTGCTGTAGGGGATTGTGCAGAGTCAAGTGTGCTAAGATATTCCGCTACAGCTTCTGTACTGACCTCCAGCTCTAGCGGTAAGAAGACTTTCAGCTGGGACTGAAGTATGGGTTTCACTTGACTTTCACCGCCAGCAGGTACCAGTTTTCACTATGATCCTCTCTGGATTCTACCATTGGTACCGGACAAGGCATTCTCTCTGGAAGACTCTTCATTTGGAAAGCAATGGTATAATCAGACCAAGGCAGCATGGATTTAAAGTGAAATCATGCTTGACAAATCTAATGTAATTATTTGAAGATGTAACTAGTAGAGTTGACCAGGACGAACCAGTGGATGTGGTTTATTTAGACTTTCAGAAGGCTTTCAACAAGGTCTCACATAGGAGATTATGTGTAAAGTTAAAGTGCATGGGATTCCTGGTAGTGTCTCAAGATGGATAGTAGCTGGGTAGCAAACGGAAAGCAAAAGTTGGAATAAATGGTTATTTTTCAAATTGGCAGGCAGTGACTAGTGAGGTACTGCAGGGATCTGTGCGAGGACCCCAACTGTTCACAATATATTTAAATGATTTGGATGAGGGAAATTATCTCCAAATTTGCAGAGATACAAAGTTGGGTAGGAGAGTGATCTATGAGTAGGATGCAGAGATGTTTCAGCGTGATTTGGACATGCTTATTGAGTGGGCATATGCATGGCAGATGCAGTATAATATGGATAAATGTGAGGTTATCCGCTTCAGTACCAAAAATAGGAAGGCAGATTATTATTTGAATGGGAGAGAGAGGTAGACACTTAGCGAGACCTTGGCTCCTCGTGCATCTGTCACTGAAATTAAGCTTGCAGGTACAGCAGGCAGTAAAGAAGACAAGTGGTATGTTCGCCTTCATAACGAGAGAATTTGCGTATAGGAATAGAGATGTTGTAGTGCAATTATATAGGGCGTTGGTGAGGCCACACCTGGAGTATTGTGTGCAATCTTGGTGTCCTTATCTGAGGAAGGATATTCTTGCTATGGAGGGTGTGCAGTGAAGGTTTACCATGCTGATTCCTGGGATGGTGGGACTGTCATATGAGGAGAGACTATTGGAGTTTAGATGGATGAGAGGGGATCGCATAGAAACGTATAAAATTCTAACAGGATTAGACAGGGTAGATTCAAAATAAATGTTCCCGATGGTGGGGGAGTCCAGAACTAGGGATCATAGTTCTGAAGATGAGGGGTAAACCTTTTTCAACGGAGGTGAGGGGAAATTTCTTCACCCAAAATGTGTTGAATCTGTGGAATTCGCTACCACAGAAAGTAGTTGAGGCCAAGGCGTTGTGTCATTTCAAGAAGGAATTGGATATAATTCTTGGGGCTAAAGGGATCAAAGGATATGAGGAAAAATGGTATCAGGGTAATGAATTTGATGATCAGCCATGGTCATAATGAATGGTGCAGCACACGCGAGGGCCAAGGCGTTGTGTCATTTCAAGAAGGAATTGGATATAATTCTTGGGGCTAAAGGGATCAAAGGATATGAGGAAAAATGGTATCAGGGTAATGAATTTGATGATCAGCCATGGTCATAATGAATGGTGCAGCACACGCGAGGGCTGAATACTCCTCCTTCTATTTTCTATGCGGCACATTGGCACAGTGGATAGCACTGCTGCCTCACAACGCCAGGGTCCCGGGTTCCATTCCAGCTTTGGGTGACTATGTGGAGTTTGTATGTTTTTCCCGTGTCTGCATGGGTTTCCTCTGGGTGCTCCAGTTTCCTCCCACAGTCCAAAGCTGTGCAGATTAGGTGGATTGGCCATGAACAATTGCCCTTAAATGTCCAAAGGTCATGTGGGTTACGGGGATAGGGTGGGGGAGTGGGCCTGGGTAGGGTGCTCTATCAGATGGTCGGTGCAGACTTGATGAGCCAAATGGCTTCCTTCTGCACTGTATATATTCTGGGTGGCGTGCTCTTTCAGATGGTCGGTGCAGACGTGATGGACCAAATGGCCTCCTGCACTGTATGAATTCTATGATTCAACGTATCTTTCATGGACAACAAGAGCGAGACTAAGCAATACATTGGATGGTTCATTGGAACAAAGATCTGAATGCTGCTCAGCCACTAGAGACAAAACTGACTCCTCTTAAAAAGACAGCAGAGACTTCATAAGGTGCATCCTGTCGACTTGAAAGTCTGATGATCGTCCTCTTTGGCCTCAACCTCCAACACCTCACTCAATGCTGCAAGGACTTCTTTATCACCACTTTCTTATGGAAAATGCCAATTCGAGTCCAACAGCTCTTCATGTGAATGGTCACAGTCTTCTGCAGTGCTGCCTTTAACCACCACCTCTGGCCTAACCTCATGAAGAATTGAGAGTTTCATAACCTTTTCTGTTCGGGTTCCAGTGAATGGTGTCTCTCTGAAAGAAAGGAACTTGCTGCTGATTTGTATCAACGTCCACAGCTCCTGAAAGCTGAATTTCCTCCCTTGAAAGATGGTGAGTCATTCATATTCTGGGGACCAGCTGGTTTCTCGAAGATTCCTATGAAAATGCCAACCTCCTTAACAAGGATGTCTGTTAATTGTGGGAGACATGGAGAGAATCAACAATCTGTTGGCCTTTGTAGCAAACAGGAGCAATAATCTTGCCTTTAATTGGAAGTTCCATGCTACCTAGACTTTGTAATTTGATATCTGATGGATGAATGGTCATTGGCTGAAGCCAGTCAAGACCATATGTTAACAGCAGTCCCTGTATCGATTTTAAAGTGGTATGAAAGGCTTGAACTTGCACTGTAACTGACCTGTAGTCTGGACTTCTCTTGTAATTTTGAGTTTAAATTCATTTGCAATTTCTTGGCTGGAGTGTGTTTCATAAAATTTTCCCCGTCTTCTACTTTAGTTAAAATCATTGGATTTGCAGAAGCACTGGAAATGTCCGGTTTTGCTGCACTGCAAACATTCCGCCACCAGTCAAGTGTCTATGGTTGTTTTTTCACACTGCCATGCAAGCATCTCCAGATGACCGCCCATGTGCAGTTTCTCATCCTTCATCCTGGTTTGATGGGCTTACTTATGTGTGGGGCTGATACCAGTGGGCTTACCCAGACAACTGACTCACGTGAAGCCTCTTGAGTCACCCTGGATTATAGCCCGACTCAGTGCTCATAATTCGGTCTGTGCCGCATGCATGCTGAGCCACTTACTTGATAACTGGTTTCCCTGGCAGGTTGAAATAGGTGTCGGCTTTCAGAATGGCCTCGGAAAGTCTGGGGTGGGCTACTGTAGCATTATGAAGTGTATGATAAATAGAGCACAACTAAACCAAGTAACGTTTGTGTTTTATTTGGAGCTTAGTTTAGTTATTAAAAATATGAAAAAATCTCCCATAAGCAAGTCTCTGAGTTTCAGACCGGTGCAACAGTAACATCTTTTTTATTTCTAACGTTATTTTGGTAATGCAAATTAATTCTCAGCAATGTTTGCTTTGCAGCCTCATGCCAATCATGGATCTGTCATAGAGGAATGACTGTAATATAGAGCAACCCATTCTCAAATGCCCATATTTTGTTTTCAGCAAAGCAATAATGCTTACAGTTCTCAATACTACAGTTGCCCTGAGAGGAGACGTCCTGTCATTGGCAATCTCACTGGGCACAGTGTCCACTGAAGGGAATCTTTTGGAGTGTGTGATTAGAACGAGAAGACGGTGTGGCTTTTCATCCAATCTGAAGAATCGTCCCTGAGAAGGGTTGCATGTATGGGGAAGGAGTTTGATGTTGGGTTTCTCTGCATGCTGTGGCATGTGTGCAGTGACGGTTGTGTTAAACTTGTATGAAACTTTTGTTCGGCCACACTTGGAATACTGTGGTGCATTTATGCTGGTCCCATATCATATAAAAGGGTGTAGCAGAACTGGAGGAGGTACAAATACCAAACTGATACCAGATCTGAGGCTAATACCTGAAATGGTTGAAGTGTTTTTCTCTGCGAAAGGAAGGGAGGGGGGTGGGGGAGTGATCTGGTAGAGGCCTTTAAGAAGATGAAAGGCTTCGACAAGCTAGGCAGAGAGAAAATACTTCCACTGTGGGCAAAACCATAAACAGATAAAGATAGTCACTAATACCACAGGGAATTCAAGAAAAATGTCTTCACACAGAAAGTGCTGAGAACATGGAACTCTTTACCCAAGAAGTAATTTAGGCCAATTACATAGATGCATTAAATCATGGAATGGATTACATTTCAAGAAAGGACCATTCAGCCCAATATGCCCATGCTCTGAAAGAGCAACCTACCTAGTCGGACTCGGTATCACCCTTGCCCTTTTCCTCATGGCCCTGAGAATTTCTCTATTCAGGTGCTTATTCAATTTCCTTTTGTAAGCAACAATTGAATCTGCCTCCACTTCATTCTCAAGCAATGCATTCCAAGGATCCTAACCACTCATTACTTCCAAAACATTCCTCATATTGCCTTCGATTCATTTGTCAAATCCCCTTAAATTAGTCTCCTCTGGTTCATTCCCTCTGCTAACAAGAACAGTTTCGCTCTCTATCTACTTCCTTCAAGTTTTTGATCACTAAATAAACTTGTGCAAAGGAAAACAATAGAGTTGGGGGGAGTTGGGTGGCGGTGGTTGGGCAGTTGAATTAAGAATTAACTTTTTGGACTGAATGGCCTATTTTTGTGCTGTAATACTATAATTGCAATAAGAAAATAAGGAGAAATTTCATCCATATTAATTAGAATGTGGACGTGATTACAACAGGCATAGTTGAGGCATGTCATTTAAATGCTTTCAAGAAGAAATTGGACAGGTACGCGACAGAAAAGAGAATGTGAAAGGTTGCGATCGGTAGCTGGAGTGGGAAGGGATTTCTAGAGTATATACTTCAGTGCACACTAGCTTGGCTGAATAGGCTGTTTCTGTGCCTAATTAGCCACTTAATACTGCATTACAGTCATCCATTCTGTTTAACAAAAAGTTGAAATGTGGTAAAACTATTTTTGAGAGCTATTGTGTCGCGAATCCCCCCACCCCACACCACAGTCCACACAATTTCTGAAAGTGTAGCAATTAAAGTTTGATTTGATGTTGGAAAGTGTAAATTCACACATGCACAGTAATCTGGCACTCTGGAAGACTCCGTGCAAAGGTGTTGATGAGCCTCGTGTCTGGTCCCAGACATAACTGACAAGACTGGAAAAATATGTATTTGGAGCTTTTTGTCACCCTCTCCATGAAGTGTTTTTAACAAATAGGTTTTTGCATGAATAATGAGAGTAACTCTAACTGTTTTTTGTTAACTTGTGACAATTAGATGACCCATTTGCTGCCCAAACAGCACAGTGTGGTATTTCTGAAGAGGGATTCCTCAGTATTTACAAATAACTGCTCTTATTCAGTTTTAAATTTGTTAAAACTGAATGAATGTAATGGTTTAGTTAGTGGCATCAGAGACAAACAAGCCAACGTTAGTATGTTTCCATGCTGTAAAATAGTACTTGTCCCACCTTGACAGAACATTTTGCTCACTTATTCAACCTCCCAAACAATGAGGAAAGCAATAAAATAACTGTTGCCCCATTTAAGGAAGTTATATCATGTGCTTCATGTTTTAGGCTGTGGCCCCAGTTTCTGATTGTTTATCAGGAAAATTTTATTTTTTAAATTAGTTTTCATAAAGTACTCCAATGTTTGTAATAAATCTTTAGAGATTTTTTTGATTCATGTGAATTGACCAATAGATTTTTCTTGATTTTATTTTGTCCAAGGCCACTTTCAACTGTAACCAATTAATCAAACTAACCAGCCAACTTCCAATTTCATAGAGTTGTGTTGACGTGAAGCTTTAAAATTTGTATTTGGCCTTTTCCAGAGTCCAATAATTTCCAAAATCATTGGCTCTACTTTCAGTTCCTGTACACATATGGTGCATTCTTACATGTGAAGAAATTGTTAGCTTTATTACAATTTCCTTTACAGTTCGAAAGAAGTTCAATCCTAACGTGCAAAACTCCCTCGAGGCCAGTGATGGGCAACCAAGGTTAATGAGTGGGTTGCAAGAGTGGCCCTCCTTCATCTCCGTGGCCTGCAAGATTGAAATCAGGCTTGTTCACTAACCATGAACCCATGAGTAAGATTGAATACAGTTAAGACACTCGGAATATTTTGTAACAAGTTATAGAAAATACACTGCATTCCTTGGTGTTTAGAAGAGTGAGGGGTGACCTTATTCAAACATATAAGATCCTAGGTAGTTTGACACGGTAGATGGCGAGATGTTTTCATTAGTGGGAGAGTCTTGAACAAGGAGACATAGCTACAAGATAAAGGGCCGACCATTTAAAACTGAGGTGTGTAGAGATCTCTTCTCGTGAATCTCTTGAATTCTCTTCCCCGGAGGCTGGTGAAGGCTGGACTACTAGAAGTATATAAATGGAGGTGGATAAATATTTGATAAATCGAGGAATAGAGGGCTATGGGGAAATGGCACAGAAAAGGGGTTGAGGCCGGTATAATAATAATAATGATCGCTTATTGTCACAAGTAGGCTTCACTGAAGTTATTGTAAAAAGCCCCTAGTCGCCACATTCCGGCGCCTGATCAGGGACGTCGGTATGGGAATTGAACCTGTGCTGCTGGCATTGTTCTGTATTACAAGTCAGCTGTTTAGCCCACTGTGCTAAACCAGCACCTGCATAGATCAACCATGATCATACTGAATGGCCTGAATGAACTGGTGGCCTACCCCTGCTTCTACTTCTTGTTCTTGTGTGTATCAATTATACATTAATAGAACCGTCATAAATTTCAAATGGTAAAAACAAAATAAATACTTCCACTTCGATGCAGAGGGACCGCACGGCATATACAGTTAATGTTGTGTGCAATTGGCAAGCACCTCACTTCACTTGCCTTTGCTTTACGTGCACAATACAGTGTATCAAAGCTTGTGGAAGAACAGGGCAACTTGGACAGCAACTTCCTAATTTTTGTATTTTAGTGTGCATGTATAGATGCTGGATGTTGCTGTCAACTTATTCCTGAATAGCGCTAAGGTCTGATTGTCTCATCATGTCCTTGCACTGAATAGACCATGATGAGGTGCTTTGCTGTCACTTTAATGGGGCCAGTTTAGCTCATTTGTTTAGACATCTGGTTCGTGATGCAGAGTGAGACCCCGATTCCAACTTAGTGTCCCTCTACCCAGCGACATTGCTCCCATGCTAACTCAAACCAACCAATACCCCCATCACCCTTTCTCCCTACCCTTAGCCCCTGCATGCCAATTCGCCTCGTATCCTTGGACAGTTCCTTGACCGCACTAACATTCCTGGCAGATTTGACACTTCCTAGATAGCTTTGACAGCTGGTTAGCTCTGTAAATATTTCCTTGTCAGCTCGGCAGTTCCTGGATAGCTGGGCCGTTACTGGACAGCTCCTTGACAGCTAGACAGACCCTCACACTTCCTTGGCATGCTGGACAGCTTTTTACAGCTTGAGAGTTCCAGTAACTTTGTGCATAAAAGTGCAGAATCATGTTCACATTTATCCCCCCCCAAAGAGTATACCTTACCCCTCCCCCTCGAAAGGGTGCCTTACCCATCCCCAAAAAGGGGGCCTATCCCCACCCCCGAAAATGCTGCCTTACACCCTCCCTTCAAAGATTCTTGCCCCACACCCCACAAGGGTGCCTTTCCCCCTCCCCAAAAACACTGCCCTGACCCTCCAAAGGGTCTTACCCCTCCCCTCCAAGTCTTACCTCTCCTCCGAAAAGGGCGCCTTGCTCCTCCCCCTGAAAGGGTTGCATTACCTCCTCCCTCTAAGGGTGCCTTACCCTCCCTTCCCCACAAAGGGTGCCTTACCCCAAAAATGTTGCCCTGCTCCTTCCCCTCACCCTCAAAGGGTGCCTTACCTCCTCCCCCCAAAAGAGTGCCTTACCCTTCCTCCCCCACCCAAATGGTGTCTCACCCTCCTCTCCCCCAATGGTGCTTTACCCCTCCAACCCCCCCAAAGGGTGCTTTAATCCCACCAAAGATGCTTTACCCGCCTCAAAGGGTGCCTTAACTGCTTCCCCTCCAAAAGGTGCCTTGCCCCTCCCTCCCAAAAGGGTGTTTTAACCCCTCCCAAAGGGTGCCTTCCCCACCTCAAAGGGTGCCTCAACCATCCCCCACAAAGGTGTCCCAGGATTATATACAAAAAGATACCTTACCTCTCCAAAGGGCTATTTGTAAAAATTCTCCAGGTTCAACCTCCTTACTTGTTCTAACCTGCGCACTCTGAATTCCACACTCTTGTTCTTCTAAAATCCCACTTTAGCAGACGTAGCTAGTGATTTAAATGCCAAACTACTTCCGTGATGCATCCATGCGTGAACCCGGGCTCAACTGTCTGCTGTGGCAAGAATCCGGATGAAAGTATCTATATAAACGGTTGGTAACCACTCAATTTTCTGCTCCACGGTTCTCTCATTAAAAGCCTATTCCCACTCTGGCCACAGATTCAAAGCAATCCTCTGTTAAATGTTTGCCCTCCAGTCTGTGTTAAACCCTTGCCCCCCTGGTTTCACCTTTTTGATTTAGATGCCCCTCTCTGCATTAAAGTCCTGAACCCCACTTTGTTATTACATTTTCAATCACCGTTCTGTTGAGTCAGCCTCGCTCTCTGATTAGCTGCAAATCATCCAGCTTCCTCATCTTGGCATTAGTCTTCCCCACAGAACTACTCCAATGCTACAAGTAGAGTGAAAAGTGAACTTTAAAATGGCTGAGAATTGGAGCAAGAAAAGGAATGTGAGCGAGGAGCTAAAGCAAAGTGAAGAGTGTGGTGAAGTTAGAGAACATAAAACTGAAATGGGAAAAGAGGAAGAGAAGGAGAAAAATACAAGTGCTGATTAGGAAGCAGAACGTTTTTGTAAATTTATCACCAACATGGTTTGGAATATAGTGATGCTAAGACCAGACAAACCAGTTGAATAAAGTAGCTTTGTTCATGTCTATTGAGAACAACAACCTGTTTAAGCCAGCTTTTCAAAATAAAAGGCAGGAGATTGAGGCATCGAGTGGGAGACCTCACTGTTGCGACCCTCAAGTTGCTGCCGATTGTGTGTCTGTCTGTACGCTTAGTATGACTTGCCTTAATCTTTCCACAGCTACTTTTAGATGAAGCTTGCCTGGGGACAGGAACAGTAAATAGATATAGCACTGTCAGAAGGTTTAAATAGAGTTGTTTGACAAAATGCTGCCCTAGTGGTTTGCCTGCAGATAGAAATGTCTTTAGCAATAAAATATCTATCTTACTCACGCTTTATTTCAAAAAAAATGCAGACTTGCAAGCTCATCAGTCAACAGATGACAAATCAAATGTCTCTGACTCATTTTGATGAACTGTCTGTTACAGCTGGAATTTGAAAAAAAATCATGCACAGGAAAAATCTATATAAATTAATATTTTATTTGCATAAACATGCAACTGCTGCATCTAAACAAGTGAGTAAGCACTTGTGGTGTCTCAGAAGAATGATTATTTTTTTTTGTAATCCATTTCCGTATTAATTGAAATATGTCACTAATGTCAGCCATGCCTTTTTAACGTAATTGAAAAAAATCCACATGTTTCTTGGATTTGCTTAATGTGTGTAATACCTTTAATGCTGATAATGCTCAAAAACAGCATGATTGCAAATGGGGGTTTCACAGAAGGGAAATAAAATTATTTGTTTTGCTTAGTTGATGTTTATATTACGTACATATTTATGTATAGTGATAAAACACTTAATACTTTGTCCACTGAAGTCAGATGTTAATTCATAGACCACTATATCCCCATAGGCTAGAAGGATTTTGCACTTCCAGTGCACATAAGAATGCTGAAATGAAAACTAATATTGCAGTAATAAAGCTGTGGAAATGTTAAGTACAGTTTTATTGCTGCTACGATCTTGACAAGGGGAAGCCATTCATTAAAGGGGATTTAGTAGGACCTTAAAATACTTATTATGTTAATGGTAGAAGCATTTGACACAAAATGTTAAAATTCATCTCTTGAAGTTACGGAGGGAATAGATCTTGTTGGCTTCTGAGCATGGATTTTATGCAAATGATTGGGCAGAGTCTGAATACTTCGGTCAGAAACATTAGACTTAATCTGAGGGTCCAACATCCATGTTCGACCTTGCTTGCTTTTGTGTGCCCATCAGGTTAATGTTATGTGTCTAGTATGTGAGTGAACAGAGTTAGCATGTATAAGGGGCTGTTTTAGCACAGTGGGCTAAAGAGCTGGCTTGTAATGCAGAACAAGGCCAGCAGCGCGGGTTCAATTCCCGTCAATTCAATTTCATTCTCGGCCTCCCCGAACAGGCGCCGGAATGTAGCGACTAGGGGTTTTTCACAGTAACTTCATTGAAGCCTACTTGTGACAATAAGCTATTATTATTGTTATGTTTCCTGCTAGTTTGCATCTCATTTTCAGCCTACGCCACTGGCTAGTTGCAATTTAAGAAAGAGAGCCAAATGTGAGTCTCTCCTTGTCAGTACACAGCCTTTCCGTCAGCTCCTCTGCTCTGGCTCCTCATGCAGATTCATCACGGCAGAAGGCTAAAGCTTCAGAGGAACTCTGGAAACAATTTGGCCCCCAGATATGCAGGGCAAAATGTAATGAGGACGAGAGGCGGCCCAATGTCTCACACCAAATCTCGAGGCGTATCTGCTGACCCGATCTCTGGGGACCCTAAGACAATTAGCCCCCTTATTGGCAATGAAAGCCTGCTGCCAGGGCTCCTGGCTCCACCGGGGACATTTAATTGATGCGCTTCCTCTTAGAACATAGAACAGTACAGCACAGAACAGGCCCTTCAGCCCTCAATGTTGTGCCAAGCAATGATCACCCTACTTAAACCCACGTAACCCGTAACCCAACAATCCCCCCCATTAACCTTACACTACAGGCAATTTAGCATGGCCAATCCACCTAACCCGCACATCTTTGGACTGTGGGAGGAAACCGGAGCACCCGGAGGAAACCCACACACACACGGGGAGGACGTGCAGACTCCACACAGACAGTGACCCAGCCAGGAATTGAACCTGGGACCCTGGAGCTGTGAAGCATTGATGCTAACCACCATGCTACCGTGAGGCCCCAATGGTGCAAAATGGTGCTTATGGTGCAAAATCCCTCCCCCAAAAGCTGCTGACAAATCTGAGCTTGGCAACACTCCATTACTAGTGAGAGACCTACCTCTTTGGAATATATTTCTCAATTAGAAAAGGTGTAGAGGTGATCCCTTAGAGCTAATTTTAGTGCTACTACTCCTGGTGGTTGCAACTGGCAATTCACTCGGCCCATCTCCAGGGAGCCCTGGAGAAAGGCAAGTGAGGGAGGGATGAGGGTCACATGAAATGGGTCGCCCTTGAGGAAGCTGGAGGGGGTGGTTGAGAAAAGGGCATGGGGAAGGCTCTCAGTGGGGCCCCCACTTCCTGGTGCTGGTCCCGCGTTCAGTCAAAGTGTCTTTTGAATGAATGGCATCTCACTGGGCTGCGAGCTCACTCAAAACGGTTTGCTGGTGGTGTTCCCACAAAACTAGTCCCCCACCACCCGCTGGTTGAATACCGGCAGCAGAGAGTGAGGTCTTTAAGTGGGCATTCTTTTCCCAATTAGGGGACTCGCTTTGTTTCTGAGTGGGAAAGCCACCTGTAAGCCTTCCACTGCCAGACATAATCGGAGAGAGGCGGGAAGGCAGCTAAGTCTACATCCCGCATCTGCTCACCCAATCACATGGATTCCCCTGACTCCAAACATAACCGTGGAGGTGGGGTAGAGCGTTAAATTCTGCCAGCACTGTGCAGGCTAACCAGCATGTCAACACACCCTGAAGCTCATAACCAAACTCCCAACTATAGTTGTACTGCAGTGTTGACACCTCAGGAGAGGTGAGGGCCAAGGGAGTAAAAAGCAACAAAAAGTCTGGAGTGGAATCCACAGGTACACTGATGTCTAAATATGTTATCCTTTCGGCAACTTCTCAAACCAGATCAGCGCCCGACATAGTGATTTGCATTTCTCGAGACCTAACCGGCGAGGTTGAGAGGAATACCTGTGAATTTGGGAAGTGGATGGCCATAAGTTTTGCCCAGGCCCCCTAAAGAGGGGACAAATGGACATATTTTCTCATTTCTTTTGAAGAGTTTGGTTTGACCAGCAGCATCAGGAAGACAAACGTCATGATCCAGGATGTTGCCATACCACCATCTATCAGCATTGACCTTGTGATGCTGGAGGTTGTCGATAGCTACACAGATCCTGGGCTGGATTCTTCGGCGGCAGGTTCCTCCACTTCGCCAGCAGTGCACTCACGCCCACGGAATTCCCGATGGCGTGGGGGTGCCCACAATGGGGAAAATCCATTGGCCGGCTGCCGGAACTGAGGATCCTGCTGCCAGCCAGGGCGCGCCACACCAGAAAATGGGTGCGGCAGGACAGAGAATCCCGCCTCTTGGCTCTACTATCACCAGCAATCTGACACTTGTTGCTGAAGTCAACCCATTGCAAAAGGTGCAGCCATTACATCCAAGCAGAGAAAGTGCGTGTGGAACAGCTGCAACCTAACTTAGACTGGCAGTTTGGTTTTCTGTCTGAAGTCCGCATCCTCAGCGCACTCCTGTACAGTGTTGAGATCTGGACAACATATGTTAAGCAGGAGAAAAGGATGGACGGTTACCACCTTCACTGTCTTCAGCGTATCTCTTGACAGGACAAGTTCACTGATTCAGAAGTCTGAATTCCATGTTAATTCTATCAGCATACACTCATTGCTAAACTAACGACTTCTACATGGAGTCAGCCATGCTCATTGGATGGATGACAGCAGTATACCATTAGACTTTCAGTACAGTGAACTGGATACTGGGTCATGAGTAGTTGCGAGTTTGAGTATGCTGCCACGATGCCTACAAGCGAGATGTGAAGATGGCAGACATTGACAACCGTAAGACAGCCATAACCACCGGAGGCTGACTGTTTGGAAGAGCATTGGAAGAGGTAACTAGAAACAGAAAGCTCAGCTGACTGAGAAGCGGGCCCAGAGAACACAAAGCCAACAGACTATGTACCTTCTCAACCCACTAGGTAGAATTCTCCCAAAAAGTGAGTACAGCCAAAATTCTCTGGCCATTCACTGGCGGCAGGGTGCTCTGGTCCCACTGGCGCAGCACACCCCTGCTTTCGGGTTTCCCATTGTAATTTTGCCACACTTAGTCATTCCTTTGAACCCTGGGGCGAAACCTGCCCAAAAGTGACACTCGAGTTGACGTCGGCACCAATCGTCTGGCAACTCCTCGAAGGACCACTGCCTACGACAGACATGTGGTCTGATGTGGTGCCGCCTTCGTTCACCCTCCTCTGTCTGAGGAACAGACAGTACTTAACCCTCACCAGCTGGCCGCAGCTGTTCTAGGGCAGGCTCCTATCTTGCAGGGTCCTGCCTGAGCTGGCCCTGGTGCTCTCGCCACCGTGCAACCGCGACGGTAGGAACCACCCCCCACCCAGCCCTTTGTTAGAGCTGTTGTCCACAAATGAAATCTTGCACTTCCCCATGTCCTCTACTCTACGTCCACGGCCTCCATTCCATATGACTTCTCCCTTCACTCTCTGCGTGATGGTGAGCCCACGGTCTGATGTTTTTTTTTCTGTGACATTTAACATCCTCAATTGCATATTTCCACACACACTTTCTACTCTAGATGTTCCTTCTGAAGAGTAGATACAATAGGTCTAAATAATGCAGATGCATTATCCTCAATTTGTACATAACAAAAGTGATGTACACTTCTACAGTAATCCTGGAGATCAAATTTGTTTACACATACACGTCAACATCTGTACAACAGTGAAATGTCTAGGCATACTGGTGAGACATAGTGGAACTAATACAATTCAAATTTATCAGCGAATATTGTGCTTATGAAGTGCATTTAAATATTCTACCGTTGCCCGTATATCCACATGAATTTTGGTTTCCCAAACAGTTGTCACGATGCTTTGACTTTTTCTAAAAATGTCTCAAGTCTCAATCATCTCGGTTTGAAAGAAAATGCCACTCATCAGTCCAGATGATTTTAAAATCAGTTTTTGAAGTGCAGTCACAAACAAGAATGTTAAGCTTAAACAAAGTCAGTTTGTTTAAATTAAACAAAATCAACTCATCACATGGCTTCTCCAAGCCAGCACAGCATTCTCTCCAGCCCCCTTCATCCAACGTCCATTGCCACTTACAGTATCCGCGTGAGCAGACCTCAGGAGCAATGTGAAGATAAAGAAAAAAATATGCTTCTAACAACCTAATACATCTATCGCACCTAAAAACTTGATTTTTAGTTTAAAAACAACTCCTATTCATAAAACCCATTCAAAGCTTTAACATTTCCTCAAGTGTTTAATTGGCTGGATAACAAGAAACTGTTCAGAATCAATTATTTCATTTAAACAGTGGAACAACAAAGTTAGTGGACACTATTATGGGATTCAATGGCTATAATGGAGTGGTTTTTTTGATTGGAATATTTTAGATTTTTTTTGTGTTATCAAATTATCTTCTAGCAAGACTAGAAATTTCAGTCCTTGACATTTAATCAGACAAGTTTTTCCTTGTGAAATCTGGGTGAATTTATCAGGCCATTGTGGGGACCCTATTGAGGCTCAAGCAAATAAGAAGAATGACTAGAAAATCAAGCGTTAGTCGTTAATGGGTGACACTAAGAATCTGTTTTAAAACAAAAGTCAAATTCTTTATTCAGGAATTGAGTCATACAGAGGAATACAGATGTAGTGTTGAGACAAAAGAGCAATAAAGATAAAAAGACTGGATTACCTTATTTTCCTTTTATCATGGAACTGCTCCATCTTTGGTCTGATCCAGTTCCACTATATTCTTGTTGCGACAGTTTTCAAATGACCAGGGAAATAAATTAGAATTGTACCCACAATCACATATTACTCTCCTATCTCTTTTTTCTGTTTGTTCGGATTTCTTTTATTTTGAGGTAAATAGCGGCTGGTTTGCAGTTGGTAACTTTGTTTCATTTAAATTCCGGCACCTTGAGATCTTTTAGCTTTCTTGAGCAAATTTGAGAGATTTGTGTTTGTCTTGAAAATGCCCATTACCCTTGAAAATGCCCGTGCAAACTGGGTACATTTGTTCTATATTTAGCTAATCTCAGCCAGGATGGTGCTTAGTGTACGGAGTAAACCTATGTTCACATGCTTTACATTGAAAGTCGCTTTAATTTTTAATTTTTATAAATCAACTTTGGAAGAAACAAGGCCCTGAGCTCTCTTTATTCTGCTGTCTCTGTCTCTCCCTGTCTCTCTCTCTCTCTCTCTCTCTCTCTCACCTGCCACCAGCAAAATAGGATGTCAAACCCTTGGGGACCATTGAACCTGAATCCATTCATGTCGTCAATCTATACGATCCATATACTACTAATGTTTATTAAACTTTAAGAAACTGGTTACCCTATTATTCCACTTTGTAACATTTGTGTGTGTATGTGAACCCTTGAATGCATATGGATGTGAGAGTCAGGAGTGTTTTTTATTATTTTTATTCAGACCAAATGGTAAGTACAATAAATACTGTTCTCTTTTCTTTTGGAAACTTACACAGAAATGTGTGGGTGTGTGTTTCTTTTACAATCCTGGCATGTAAACAGTAAAACACTCACTGAATTGGCAAGCATATCCTTTTGAAAGCCCTGTTGTGGCCAAACAAGGAGTGGGCAATGAGGGAAGCCAGTCTACCCCTACTTACCTGATTGTAACAACACACTGGATTGCATTTAATGCCCTGCAGGGTGAATTAGTTGGCAGAGAAGATGTTTAATCAGGAAGGAGAGTGGCAATTAGGGATCGGGCTCCACTTCGATTAAGACCCTGTGGGACAGCGTCTGCTTGGCCTGCTACCCTGCTACCAACTGAGGCCCTTAAATGGGCAATTAATATCCAGTTAATGGCCTTATCCTGCCACTACTATTATTTATCCAGGGTCAGGAAAGGGATTCACTATGTCCAGGACATACTAAGTGACATCTTTGTCTTATCTATGACTGGTTCCGTACAACATTAATTGGACAAATTATTGAGAGAGTTGATACAGTACAACCAGTCCTGAGTGAATTTTCAACACACTTTCTGAAGGATTCCTTCACCTTCATAAATATTATATGTGACCTGCATATAGATAGTAATGTTGTGTCTATATGATCATTTGACATTGCGAGCCTGTTTACTAATATGCCGTTCAATGAGGCCATAGACATTTGAGCCAGGTCGTTATATCATGGCAATCGAGAAGTGCCGCTAATTCCAATATAAAAAGCTATGACAATAATTTATAATGGCAGTGAATAATCTAATATATCATAAAGTCAATATTGAACCAAAAGAGTGAGGCAATCCTGCCACACACTCTATAATTGGTGTAACAGCATTTCTAAAACTGTGTTCACAATACAAAAATACTGCAGTTAATGAAAGAAGGCTTAAAGACAGCAACAAGGGCGATTGATTATAAGAAGAGAGTATATACTTGGGCAAGTTCTCAGTGGGGGGAAAAAGGTTGAGAGGTGATGGGCTTGCTCTTTTTAAGGATACAAAGGGACTAGATAATACGTAACATGATGAACTGGTTCATCTTGTGGGGTGAAGTAGAACTGAAGGACATGGCCTGTGCAAGAAGAAGTTGTACATTCAGAAGGAATTGGCTGATAAAACTGACCCAAATCCTGCTGGAGTAGGACATTTGTAGCAAGTACCATTGTTTTGACCCTTTCCTCCATTGTTCAGCTAACCTGCTCAAAGTGCAATCTGTTAATGGAGCAGCAAGAGCAACAGGGCAATTTGAGACCTTGGTGAAAGACTTGACCATTGAGTTTAAGGATTGGCTTTGTATTACGCATTCTTGTGTCGTCAAAGTGTACTAGCTCTTAACTTCCTGCTGCAAATTTAACATGAAAAGGCAGCGTAAGATTTTGTCAATTCTATTAATTTTTAGAATCTGTAAAACCTATGATTTTGTTCTTTAACCATAGTTTAAAATTCAGCTGCTCAGTTTTGATTCTTTGTTGGAGAATTAACTGTTGGGAACAGAAACGTAGAACATTACAGCACAGTACAGGCCCTTCGGCCCTCGATGTTGTGCCGACCTGTGAAACCAATCTAAAGCCCATCTACACTATTCCATTATCATCCATATATTTATCCAATGACCATTTAAATGCCCTTAATGTTGGCAAGTCCACTACTGTTGCAGGCAGGGCATTCCACGCCCTTACTACTCTCTGAGTAAAGAACCTACCTCTGACATCTGTCCTATATCTATCTCCCCTCAATTCAAAGCTATGTCCCCTCATGCTGGCCATCACCATCCGAGGAAAAAGGCTTTCACTGTCCACCCTATCTAATCCTCTGATCATCTTGTATGCCTCAATTAAGTCACCTCTTAACCTTCTCTCTAACGAAAACAGCCTCAAGTCCCTCAACCTTTCCTCATAAGATCTTCCCTCCATACCAGGCAACATCCTGGTAAATCTCCTCTGCACCCTTTCCAGTGCTTCCACATCCTTCCTATAATGCGGCGACCAGAACTGCACGCAATACTCCAGATGTGGCCGCACCAGAGTTTTGTACAGCCGCAACATGATCTCATGGCTCCGAAACTCAATCCCTCTACCAATAAAAGCTAACACACCGTACGCCTTCTTAACAACCCTATCAACCTGGGTGGCAACTTTCAAGGATCTATGTACATGGACACCGAGGTCTCTCTGCTCATCCACACTACCAAGAATCTTACCATTAGCCCAGTACTCTGTACTCCTTCCAAAATGAATCACCTCACATTTTTCTGCATTAACCTCCATTTGCCACCTCTCAGCCCAGCTCTGCAGCTTATCTATGTCCCTCTGTAACCTGCAACATCCTTCCGCACTGTCCACAACTCCACCGAATTTAGTGTCACCCGCAAATTTATTCACCCATCCTTCTACTCCCTCCTCCAGGTCTTTTATAAAGCAGTTGCTTGTGAAGAAACAAAATTGTTTTATGATTGAATTCCTTTGAGTCTTGAGCTGAAGCTGTCTTAATGGCCACAATACAATTTGGCGTTTGTTTTTAAATCAGCCTGAAAGAACTGCTAAGATAAGCCTGAACATAAAATAACGCTGGGCGCAACTTTCCCAAAAGATGGCAAGGCATCTAGTTCTGTCAGAAAAGAGCCTGTTTCTCCCCAGAGAAATAGAGGTGGCACAGTGGTTAGCACTGCTGCCTCACAGCGCCAGGGATCCGGGTTCGATTCCCACCTTGGGTAACTGTGTGGAGTTTGCACGTTCTCCCCATATCTGCGTGGGTTTCTTCCGGATCCTCTGGTTTTCTCCCACAGTGCAAAGGTGTGCAGGTTGGGTGGATTGGACATGCTAAATTGCCCCTTGGGTGCGGTTGCAGGAATAGGACGGCGGATTGGACTAGGTAGTGTGGTCATTCAAAGGGTCAGTGCAGACTCAATAGGCCAAATGGCCTCCTTCTGCACTGTAGGATTCTATGATTCCCAATAAAATGTTCCCATACTTCACCATTGTTTTGCACTGGCATTGACAGGGGAGGGGCCGAAACACGCCGGCAAGCCCAGGTTCAGAGATTGGGCCTCCCGAACTGAAAGTGAAATTAAAGAATTAAAGACACCCCTCCCCACCCACAAACATTGGGGATGCCATGTGACGTCACCCAACATCGGGCACAATTTAACCATTGTGTTGTGTCCGGTGCAGATTTGGGCATGCCGGTTAAATAGCGCAAAAGGCCAAAATCGAGATTCACACTGGGTGTGAATCAGCTTGCTATCTAACTGGCCCGCTCCCAATGGTGAGTCTATCATTAACCCTCATTTGCATTAATTTCCATCTGAGTAGAGTATTGAAGTCAAATGCAATGGCCTCCCAGGAATTAACCTGCTCCCCAGTAATAAATCACGCGAGCATCATTTAGTAATCCTTTTTAAAAACTGGTGAAGCTGGTGCATTGGTTGCCGAGGGGCACTGAGAAGGTTAGTAGCCATCTCCATTTTCTGGCATGCAGCTCAAGGATACCCGAGCTACTGCCCCAGTGCTCAGAGGATGGTGGTTGGGCTTGATTGGGGGGCTGAAGAGTTCCAGATCAGTCGTCTCCTCTGGGCTGAGGGGTGGGGAGGTGATGAGGGTTTTTTAGTCTGTGAAGCATTCAAGCCATCTTTAAATATCGTGGAGACCCATAACAGGGGTAACTACAGCTGCTGCCTGTCTCTCTGTCCTACCAAACACTTCCAGGACAAAGCCCTGTTCTTGGCTCTCTGCTGAAGGTCACTTTAACTCCTTTTGACTGTGAGCAGCCTCCAGCTTCATAGCTCGTGTCTATTGCTAATAAGGAATTGGCCTTGTTAGTTGTGAGAGCACTTCACAGATGCAGGTTGTTTTTGCTCCTGCTGGTGGCTGCAGATTCCTGGAGGCTGCTATTGCAGTTTCCTTCCTTTTGTGTAGATGGGAAGAAGGACAATATTTCCCAAGGTACTTGGGTCCTGGAACCCCATGCTCCGAGGGCGTATGAGTCCAGAAGGCAATCAAATTTGAAGCAAGAAGACGCTGCAGGACCTGGTGTATAACATTGGTCCAAATGGACC